>NC_133650.1:247781914-248064133 GCF_009905375.1 Apium graveolens | reverse complement strand
AGGGCGATCGCCCCCATACATACGAGGTTTGGCTCCTATCCCTGAGGAACATGAATTTTCTGGTCCTTACACTGAGAGAGCCTCCGAATCTTCGGATGATGAAGTAGCCCTAAGAAGAAGACGTGCTGGCAAAGAGCCAATGGCTAATGGTAGCCAACATCCTCAAAGCACCCAAGGGACGAATCCCCAAGAAGTGCAGGAAAGGATCAGGGCCCACGAGGCTGAGATTCAAAGGCTGAGGCGCAACTTGGAGGTGTACCAGACCACCAGACCCCCACAACCTCCTAGGGGGAGAAATCCTCCTCCTATCATAGACCTGGATGGTCCAATAGAGAGAAGGGTTATTGTCCCAAGGGCTGATCCAAGAAATCTTCTTCCCCTTGGAGATCCTGATGATCCTACTCCGCCCTTCACTGAAGAAATAATGAATGCCCATATCTCAAGAAAGTTCAAGATGCCAATTATCAAAGCTTATGATGGCACGGAAGATCCCGCTAATCATGTTAGGGCATTCTCTAATGCACTGCTATTGCAGCCCCGTGAATGATGCTATTAAGTGTCGGGCCTTTCCTCAAACCCTGTCGGGTATGGCTCAAAGGTGGTATAGTCGTTTACCCCCAAACTCTATTGGGTCATTCAGAGAATTAAGTCAGGCTTTCATTAAACAGTTTATCAGTGTTAGAGTGCATGAGAAAAGTTCAGCATCCTCCATGAGCATTGTACAGGGAGCAAAGGAATCCTTGAGAGAATACCTGAATCGTTTGACAAAGGAGGCTTTGAAAGTCCCGGACCTTGATGACAAGGTAGCCATGATAGCACTGCAACAGGGAACTAGGGATGAATTCTTCAAGATGTCTTTGGTGAAATGCCCCCCTTAAAGCATGTTGCAGCTCCAAGATAGAGCCGGGAAGTACATCAATATTATGAATATGTTGTGCACTTGATGATTACCTAAACAAAACATCTAAGTAGATTTTACTTAGTGAAATAATGTAGCACTCAACGGATAAGAATTATAGTCCCGACGGATAACTCAGTTTGAGTACCGATGGATGAGTAATTTATTATCCATCGAGTGAGTAGCTTATATAATGATAAGTTTGTAGCACAGTATTGTATGCACCTTTGTATAGAATCTGTAGTAGCATATAAGTCATGTTGACTTTAAACTAGATATGCAGAATAGGTTAATTAACTGTACATAAACAATGTCTTGTAATTCTGTATAAGTGAAATGAAGTCAAGTGCCAAAATAGCTATCAACGGATGCTTAACAAAGCTTCGACGGATGATCAAATGACTCTCAATGGATGTTCAAAATAGCAGTCGACGGATGATCAAGTAAGTCATCGACGGATGATCTGAAAGTCGACGGATGATAATATCAAGATTTAAACATCAGTTGAATAGTGAAAGCTGACACACAGCCGTCGAGATTGGATACAAACACTGTGGAAGCCTATTAACTGGGTCATAGAGGACGAAAAGCAGCAAAGAATAAGACTGTTAGATTTTATATTTATTCAGTTCTTTTGACTTTGTAATCTTGGTAATATATATAAACCAAGAGAGTAGAAAATAGAAAACTAACTAAGAAAACTAAGTGAGCTTAGAAACAAACACAGAGAAATCTTTGTAAGCACTATCTTTAGCATTTCCTGTGTTCTTAGTTGTTCAATCTTGTAAAAGCAGCTGTGAGCATTTCTGCACACAGAGTTCTCTCGATATATTAATATATATCTCTGGTGGAATTGTTTTAAATCCACCAGAAAGTTTTTAAAGACTCTTGTTTTTAATTACTCTTGTTTTGATTCATTAAAGTTTATATTCCGTATTGTGCTAATCAAAACAGATATATCTATAATCGAGTTGAACATTTTATTTCAAGAAAAAGATAAAGAATTCCATTCAACCCCCCTTCTGTAATTCTTGCTATATTGTTAAGGGACTAATAATTGGTATCAGAGCAAGCTCTTAATCTACAAAGAGTTTAAAGATCAAAACAATTCAGCAAGATGAACAAGAAAGATGTTGGAATTAAGATTCCTTTTCTGGATAAAGATAATTACTATCATTGGAAGGTAAAGATGCATCTTCATATGCTTTCTCAAGATGAGGCCTATGTGGACTGCATAGAAAGAGGCCCTCATGTTCCAATGAGAGCTGCAACAGGAAATGAACCATCAGTTCCAAAGCCAAGGCATGAATGGTCTGATCCTGATCTTGAACAAGTCAGGAAAGATAAAAAGGCCATGAACATTCTGTTTAATGGTGTAGATGCAGATATGTTTGATAACATCATCAACTGCAAGACTACCAAGGAAGTTTGGGACACAATACAGATAATCTGTGATGGTACTGAGCAAGTAAGAGAAAATAAAATGCAGCTCCTGATTCAGCAATATGAGCATTTTCACAATGAAGAAAGTGAGTCACTCACTAACATTTTTAGTAGATTCCAAAAGCTACTAAATGCTCTTAAATTGCATGGAAGAGTCTATCAGACTAAAGACTCCAATCTGAAATTTCGCAGATCTCTTCCAAAGGAATGGAAACCAATGACAGTCTCATTGAGAAACTCACAAGATTATAAGGAGTTTACTTTGGAGAGACTGTATGGTATTCTGAAGACCTATGAGCTTGAAATAGAGCAGGATGAAAGAATGGAGAGAGGAAAGAAGAAAGGAGGATCCATTGCACTAGTTGCTGAATTGGAAAAGGAGAAGGAAGTGAAGATGGAAGCTGTGGAATCAACTTCAAAGGCCTGTGAAAGCAAGGGTAAAGGGCTAGCTGCAGAAAGTGAAGATTCTTTGAGTCAAGATGACATGGAGGACATTGATGAGCACCTAGCATTCCTTTCAAGAAGATTTGCCAAGCTCAAGTTCAAGAAGAACTTTGGAGCTGCCAAGCCAAATAGAAACATGGTGGATAAGTCAAAATTCAAGTGTTTCAAATGTGGCTTGGCAGGGCATTTTGCAAATGAGTGTAGAAAGTCAGATTCTAGTAAGAAGAGATTTGAGTCTGTGGATTATAAGCAAAAATACTTTGATCTACTCAAACAGAAGGAAAGGGCTTTTATTATACAAGAGAATGACTGGGCAGCTGATGGTTTGGATGAAGATGAGGAGATCAGCTATGTCAATCTAGCCCTTATGGCCAAGTCTGATGAAACAGAGACAAGTTCCTCAAGCAATCAGGTAATTACTACAAACCTTGCATATTTATCTAAAGCTGAGTGTAATGATGCAATAAATGACATGTCTACAGAATTGTATCATTTGCGTGTTACACTTAAGTCCCTCGCTAAAGAAAATGCTAAAATCAAAGAAAACAACTTGTTTTTGAGTGAGAGGAATAATGTGCTTGAGTCTCAGTTTGTTGAGTTTGAGAAACTAAAAATTGAGTGTAGAATTGCTAAGGAGGAATTAACTGAGTCCTTGAAAAAGGAAGAAATTTTAAAGAAGCAGCTCGATCGTGAACAGGAGGTGATTAAAGCATGGAAAACATCCAGAGATGTTCATGCTCAAATCACCAAGGTTCAAGGAATTGAGTCCTTTTGTGATGAAGCCTGGAAAAAGAATAAGGAGAAACTAGAACCTATTTTGGTAGATGGATTGCTGACAGATGTAGACTCGACGGATGATGAGGACTATCCGTCGGATAACAAAATGTGTTATCCGTCGAATGATAAAAATCCTCATCCGTCGGCTGTGAACAAACCCATTAGTAAAGCCAAATTAACCAAGCTTAATGAAAAGTATGGGTCTGTTTACAAGAACTTTGTTTCAGGGGAGTCAAGTCAAGCCAAGAAAGGGAAGAAGGCTAATGTTGGTCACATGACTGTCAAACAGTTGAGTGACAGACTTGAGAAGATAGAGGTAAAAATAGAAACTAAAAGGAAAAACAATAGGAATGGTAAAGTAGGGATTAACAAACATAACAACTACACACCTGACAAATATGCTCCTAGAAAAATCTGTGTCAAATGTGGTAGTGTAAATCATTTGTCTGTTAATTGCAAATCTGCCATGCCTACTCCCATGTCTGTTCAGCCTCAATTCTCTAACATGAATGCCATGCCTCCTATGCCTGTTAATGCTATGCCTACACAGAACATGAATGCACAGTTTGCTAATATGCCATTTGCACCTAATCCATATTATGCTGCATATAATATGCCTCAAATGCCATTTAGCATGCCTTACTGGAACAACATGTTTGCACCAAGCATGCCATTTCCTGTTAGCCATAACATGCATAATAATTCTGTAGCACCTAGTGGTTTCAAAGGCCCAATCCATATGACTAAGGAAGAATCTGAAATTCCTAAGTCAAATGAGTTAAAACCTAAGAAACAGAAGAAGAAAACTAACAAGGCAGGACCCAAGGAAACTTGGGTACCAAAATCAACTTTATTTGATTTTGATGTGTGCAGGGAAACAGAAGGAATCTTTGGTACTTGGATAGTGGTTGTTCAAGACACATGACTGGTGATTCTACCCTGCTCACAGAGTTTGAAGAGAGAGCTGGCCCAAGTATCACTTTTGGAGATGACAGCAAAGGTTATACTGTGGGATATGGCTTGATTTCAAAGGACAATGTCATCATTGAAGAGGTTGCCTTAGTGGATGGTCTCAAACACAATCTGTTGAGTATCAGCCAGCTTTGTGATAAAGGCAACTCAGTAACCTTCAACAAAGAAACCTGTGTTGTGATTAATAATCAAAACAACAAAGTGGTTCTCACTGGTGTGAGAAGAGGAAATGTGTATCTAGCTGACTTCAACTCAAATAAAGCAGAATCTGTAACTTGTCTTCTCAGTAAAGCAAGTCAAGATGAAAGTTGGCTATGGCACAAGAAGCTATCCCATTTGAACTTCAAGACCATGAATGAGCTGGTAAAGAAAGAGCTAGTTAGAGGCATTCCTCTAGTGGAGTTTACAAAGGATGGACTGTGTGATGCCTGCCAAAAAGGGAAGCAAATTAAAGCATCATTCAGGAAGAAACTTGATTCAGCAATTGAAGAACCTCTGCAACTGCTTCACATGGATTTGTTTGGACCAGTCAATGTTTTGTCAATCTCAAAGAAAAGATTTTGCCTAGTAATTGTAGATGATTTCTCAAAGTTCTCTTGGACCTATTTCCTAAAGTCCAAAGATGAAGCTAGTGAAATCATCATCAATCACATAAGACAAGTTAACAATCATCCTGATTTCAAAGTTAGAAGAATCAGGAGTGACAATGGAACTGAGTTCAAGAACTATGTCATGAGAGCATTCTGTGAGGAAAATGGGATCCTGCATGAGTTTTCAGCAGCAAGGACTCCACAACAGAATGGAGTAGTGGAAAGAAAGAATAGATCTCTTATTGAAGCTGCAAGGACAATGCTTGAAGAATCAAAATTACCAACAT
Organism: Apium graveolens; assembly: GCF_009905375.1. Classification (NCBI taxonomy): domain Eukaryota; kingdom Viridiplantae; phylum Streptophyta; class Magnoliopsida; order Apiales; family Apiaceae; genus Apium; species Apium graveolens. The sequence continues at coordinate 248,058,722 of NC_133650.1, read as the reverse complement.
ATTTTTGGGCTGAAGTTGTCAACACTGCATGCTAGACTCAGAACATCTCTCTGATTAATCAAGCAAAATGCAAGACACCTTATCAATTGTTCAAGAACAAGAAGCCAACTCTGAACTTTCTTCATGTCTTTGGCTGTAAATGCTATATTCTGAGAAATCAAACTGATCAAAATGGGAAGTTTGATGCTAAAGCAGATGAAGGAATTCTTGTTGGATATGCTGTTGGTAAAGCATATAGAGTCTACAATCTAAGAACCAACACTGTTGTTGAATCTATACATGTTGTGTTTGATGATAAAAAGATTGAAGGACTAAAAGATGGAGATTACCATGAGAGCCTCAAATTCGACAATGTTGAGATGGTCAGTGAAGAAAGTGATGATGAAAGTGATCAAGAAACATTGTCTAAGGATAATGCAGACAAATTTACTACAAATGAAGCACAAAACTCAACATCCGTCGAGTTACATAATGTTTCATCCGTCGGAAGACAATCTGTATTATCCGTCGGGAGACAACCTGCCTCATCCGTCGGTACTCAAAATTCACCATCCGTCGGGTTATCAAAAGGAGCAGGAAGTCAAGGAAGATCACCCATAGAAAGCATCCCAACTTCAAATCAAAGATCCACAAACTCAGGGGGAGTTTCTAGCAATCAAAACTCAATCACACATCAAGACAACATTGAGGTCTCTTCATCTAGGGCTAATCTACCACAACCAAGGAAATGGACAAAAGATCACCCCTTTGGACTGATTATTGGTGATATTTCTTCCAGAGTTCAAACCAGGAGAGCAACTCAAGAAGAATGTCTATACAGCAGCTTCCTGTCTAAGGAAGAACCAAAGAAGGTAGAAGAAGCCTTATTAGATCCTGATTGGATTTTAGCCATGCAGGAGGAGCTAAACCAATTTGAAAGGAATAAAGTATGGAAGCTGGTACCCAAGCCTAAAGGAAAGAATCCAATAGACACCAAATGGGTATTCAGAAACAAGATGGATGAAAATGGCATAGTAGTAAGGAACAAAGCAAGATTGGTTGCTAAAGGCTATTGTCAACAAGAAGGTATAGATTTTGATGAAACATTTGCTCCTGTTGCAAGACTTGAAGCCATCAGAATCTTCTTAGCCTATGCAGCCCATGCAAATTTCAAGGTCTATCAAATGGATTTCAAAAGTGCCTTTCTGAATGGAGATTTGGAGGAAGAAGTGTATGTAAGTCAACCTCCTGGCTTTGAAGATCCAAATTTCCCAGAGTATGTCTACTATCTATTGAAAGCACTTTATGGACTGAAGCAAGCACCTAGAGCCTGGTATGACACTTTATCAAAGTTCCTTTTGGAAAATCACTCCACAAGAGGTACTGTAGATAAAACTTTGTTTTTCAGAAATGTGAATGGCTCTAGCATACTTGTTCAAATTTATGTAGATGATATTATTTTTTGCTCTACAGATGAAAAACTTTATAAAAAGTTTGCCAAACTGATGAAAAGCAAGTATGAAATGAGTATAATGGGAGAACTAACTTACTTTCTTGGTTTACAAGTTAAGCAAGTTAGTGATGGAATATTCATTAGTCAAACTAAATATATTTTTGATCTTTTAAAGAAGTTTGATCTGATGGATTGCACATCTGCAAAAACTCCCATGGCACTGCAACTAAGCTTGAACTAAACACTACTGAAAAGTCTGTGGATATTTTAAGTTATAGAGGCATGGTTGGCTCACTTCTGTACTTAACAGCCAGTAGACCAGATATAATATTTGCTACATATTTGTGTGCTAGATTTCAGGCTGATCCTAGAGAGTCTCATTTGATAGCTATTAAAAGAATTTTTAGATATCTCAAAGGAATACCAAACCTTGGCATTTGGTATCCTAGAGATTCTGGTTTTAATCTAACTGGTTATTCAGATGCAGATTATGCAGGTTGCAGAATTGATAGAAAAAGCACAACAGGAACCTGTCAATTTCTAGGAGACAAGCTTGTGTCCTGGTTCAGTAAAAAGCAAAATTCAGTTTCTACTTCTACAGCTGAAGCTGAATATATTGCTGCTGGCAGTTGCTGTGCACAGATTTTATGGATGAAAAATCAATTGCTAGACTATGGTTTGCAAGTTGAAAGGATTCCTATTTTCTGTGACAACACAAGTGCAATTGCCATCACTAAAAATCCAGTGCAACATTCAAGGACAAAGCATATAGACATCAAGTACCATTTCATAAGGGAACATGTAATGAATGGTACTGTAGAGTTACATTTTGTTCCAAGTGAGAAGCAACTTGCAGATATTTTTACCAAGCCACTGGATGAATCCACCTTTTCTAGGTTGGTAAGTGAGTTAGGTATGCTTAATTACTCTTGAATTTATCTGAATTATTCTTGCAAGTTGAAAAGAAGCCAGAAATTTAGTTGATTTTTAGTCTTGGATGAAATTTTGGCTAAGTCAAAATTTGTCTTTCGACGGATGACCATTATCCATCGGGTTGAGTCATCCGTCGATATACAAATTGTAAATAAAGATCAATTACTTTTCTGGAATATTTTAAAGCTCGACGGATAACATTTTATCCTCATCCGCCGAAGTGTCTAAATCTTAACCGTTAATTCCCTGAACATTATCCATCGAGTATACTTACAGTTTATATGCATTACACGACGGATAATGGGTGGAATTTTTATAGTTTATTTTAAAACGGTAATTTTAGGCAGTTTCTATTGGGTAATTTATTTCTCTTTATTATTTTTATCCGTTGAGTTTGAGCAAAGTATAAAAGCCTATTTCATTCTAATCATTTTCTTTTATCATTCTCAAATTCAACTGTCTTAATTCATTCTCTCTCAAGCAAAAAAAAATCCTCTTTCTCTTCAAGCTTTTCTTCCCTAACAATGGCACCCGTAGTAAAGATCATGTCACAGACCGGGTTCATCTATGAGAAGAACAACTTCACTGCCTTGGTCAATAAGGGGATTCAACAATCTGAAGACTATCATAAGATGATGGACTTCGTGAAGAACTGCAAGTTAAGTTTTGCTATGCTGGAATCACCCACAATTTATTGTGAAGTTATTGAGGAGATGTGGACAACAGCAATCTACAACTCTACTGACAAAACCATCACTCTGACCATCAAAGGTAATGTTTTCTGTATCAATAGTGATGTCATAAAAGCATGTTTCAAGATTCCTGATGACAATGTTACTGCACCACACACTGACACTGATATTGTCAATATGCTAAATTCCATTCATTATGCACTTCCTACTGTAAAACTAAGTGAAATTAGAAGACTAGGTCTTAGGAAGGAATGGAGTTACTTGTGTGATGTAGTAACTAAGGTCTTTTCTGGAAAAATCAGTAAATTTTGATTCTGTGAACATTTCCATGCTTAACATGCTATACATGCTAGTTACAGACAAATATTACAACTTAAGTGATCTGGTTGTGTATGAGTTAGGTTATAAACTAGGTGACTTAGCCAAAAGAGGAAAGAATATTTACTATGCTAGATTTTTTATGCTTTTGGCTAACCATCTTTGTGAAGAAATTGTACTTGAGAACCCAACCAACAAATTAGCTTGTTGGGTTCAAGAGAGAAGAATCATTGCAGATCTGAACAGAGCCAACCATCACAAGGATGTGCCAATGTTCTATTTTCCTGTAATGCTGGCACCTCAGGTAAGTGAGGTAAGTTCATCTACACTCTCAACTATTCCAATCCCTTCTATTTCTTTGACTTCAGGCATAACTATGGCAACTATGACAATGACCAAACAGTTGCCTACCAAAGCTGCCAAAACAACTGCAATTCTTAAATCCAAATCAAAGAAAACCCCCTCTGGTATCTCTCAAAAGGTACCAGTTGAAAATCCTACCAAACACAAAGAGGGGAGTGTGAAGGAGGGTAAGATAGGTGAGGGAAGGGGTGAACATCAAAGAAACCCCAAGGATAAGGTTGGAGAGATAAGTGAATCCCAGCCTAGCCACACTGCAGTTTCCCAACAAACTGCAGTGCTTAAAAAGGACAGAAGCTCATTTCTAGTTGCATCCTCCCAAAAGGATGTGGCTATTGAACAAAGCTCTCATCCAAGAGCACAGGCCAAGAGGGTTAGGGACACAAGCCTACACCAAACTTACACTAGAAAGAAGAAATCCAAAACAACTGGGGATGCACAGGACACACACTTAGTGCAAACTGGTGCTAAAGACACAGTCCCTGCACCTTCTCAAATTCAGATTGATATGGCTCCAATAAATGTGGAGTCACAGCCAAAATCTCTCTTGATAGAAGCCACTGAAATACAATACTCACCAACCAACTCACTGGAAGTGGACATGATAAACACTTCAATTCCTGATTCCCCTTCTTTAACTCTGTTGGGGAAGCCAAAATCTAGTGCAAGTGAGCATCATCTTTTAGATGATTTGTTGGCTCACTTGCCAATTCTTTCTGATTCTATTGTGACATCTGTGCCTCAAATAACTTCAATCAACACAGAGTCAACAATAGTTTCTCTTCCCACCTCATTCATTTCTACTCTCTCGATGGATATTGCTCATCCGTCGAGTAGTGATTGTATCCCGACGGATAAGCTTAACAGCAGTTATCCGTCGGATAGCTTTACCCCTCACCCGACGGATATCATTTATCTGTCGAGTGTCTCTGCACAACTTCAAACTTCAATAATTTCAAGTGCAGAAGATTTGGTGGTAATACAATCACTCTTAGGACTGAGAGAGGAGAGTGTATTGAGTGAGAGGCTGGGTTGCTCCCAGGCAAAAGGAGAGGAAAAGAGTGAATCTCAGCAATCCATTCATTCAGGATTGGCAAAAGTGAGTGAGAGGAGTCCCACCTTAGTAGGTGAAGGTGAGGGTGTGAGGGTGGGGAGCCAGGGTGAGACCCTGATGCAACAAAAGAGAGAACATGAGAGAAAAGCAGGTACTGGAGCAATAAGGATGGAGCCAGCCATTGCTAGTGAGTCAATGATTGTGGATGATGCTGAAAAGGAAAGACAATTTCAGCAACATTACAAAGCTGTAATTGATAACATTTCCTTGGACGCTGACACTTTTACTCACCCTGTTTCAGCCTATCAACTGTTGGCTGCTCAGGGCAATGTGGAGGCATAGCAGACTTTACACTTAGTACACACCACAAAATCTCTTCAAAGAGATAAAGCTGCTGTCAACAGGATGCCTCCTCAAGCTGGAGAGCCATCTGAAGAATTTGGAGTTAATTCTGATGATGATGACTCTAGTTCTTTGAATAGAAGCATGAACTTAGGGGGAGCTGAAGGCCAAAGTTCTGCTTTAAGTTTACCTGGATGGGCATGGGCAAAGGACTTTACACCAGGACAATTTGAGGTGTCCTTGGTAAGACAAGTAACAGCTATTCAGCAAGCCCTTCAGGAAGTTTCAGATACAGGTACCAAGGCTATTCTTAAAGCTCATCTAGACTCCTTGCACTTAATGAAGATCCAACACTCCGGACAGAATATCAGTGTGGATGAATTGAAAAAGGAGATAGCTGACTTAAAGACATACAACTCTGAGAAACTGGATTCACTAATGCCATATGGTATCATGCATGATTTATTACAAAGGTTGAGAAGAGAATCAGATTCTGAAAAGAAGATAGCCAAGCTGGAGACCAGAGTTCAAATTATTGAGAATTCAGTGGCCCTACTTCTTCAAAATCAACAGACTCAGACAAATCTTCTCATGCAACTGGCTAAAGCACAAGGCCTAACTCCTTCACTTGATGATAACAAAAAGGGGGAGAGAGAAACAAGTAAGGGAGAGAAAGGACCAACTAAGGGGGAGAACATTGTAGTTCAAATCAGCAAAGTAATTGTACCTTCAATTACTATCTCCAAGCCACCAGTTGCAGATGGTATAGATCTTATAAATGCAGCAGCAGCAAGTTTGAAAGATGCTGATAAAGAAGAGTTGACTCTGATCAACTGGAAAAAGATTGATGAGGAAATACAGAAAAAGTTTCAATTAGTCAAGGAACCATATCAGTCAGCCATCCATCACTCTCTTGTCAAGCCAATCAATGTGAATGAGATGAGCATGAACTATCTGGAGAAAGGACAATCTTCCTGCATCAAGACTACAAAGGCTGAGATGATTCTTAAACCAAGGGCAAACTATCCAAAGTCATCTTTGAAGAACCCTATGGATACTGTGTATGAGACACCCAAGCTTGATGAAAAGAAGCTTCTGTCAAGATCTATTCTTCTCTACAAAGATCCAGCTGATTCAGCCTCAAGAGAGAGAATTGCAAAGATATTCAGAAATGGGAAGGAAATTTGTGTGGTAGCTGGACATCCACAATTTGCTCAAGCAAAGGAAGAAGAAAAAGCCAGATTGAAGCAGGAAAAGAGGCAAGCTGCTCTAGATGCAAAGAAGTCTAAACAAAAGAAAGAACAGTTTGCTATCTTGACCAAGCTACAGGCTGTGAATTCTTCTCAACAAATTCCCTCTCAACCAACTCAAGCTACTGGATCAAAGAAGAAGACTGAAGAACAGAAGAAATCTCCAAGAAAGAAAGAATTGGCTAAAAGAACAAAAAGAAAGGTGGATATTGTTAACAAGGAATTGGAAGATCAATTTCCAATGGAATCCACTAAAGCTGAAACTCAAGCATCAAAGCCCTCTGTGGTATTTGAAGACATAAGGGTGGTGGACCCCTACAGGAACATACATGGAGAGCCTATTGTGCCAAAGGATGAGCCAATAGAGTGGGATAAATTACCAATTCCTGACTTCAACTTGCCAATTCTCACCAAGCCAAGAAGGACAAAATCAAGGGCAGTCAAGAAAGTGAAGCTGTCACCTCTCAAATCCAAGGCAGTAGTCAAAGCTCAACCCAAGATCAACAAGGGAGACTACTTGTACTTGTGTGACATCAAGGAATTTTCAGACCTAAACCTTTATCTGGAGGAGCTGGATGAGGTAAGGGCAATTGATGCATACAGAAACCTACCTGAAAGGTTGGTATTCAAGTACAAAGGAGGAAGGGAGATTCAGTGGCCTCTTCACAGGATACTTCAAGAAAGCCAAGCTGTGTTGATCAAAGTCTATTCATCCTTCAAGAAAAACTTTGGGTTTAATGTAACTGCAAGAAGATTAGTATTGAAGAAGATTGAAGAGCTAAGCAGTGTTAGAGCCAAAGATGCACTACCCAAAACTCTTATCATCCCATACACAGGGAGAAGAGTGCATCTAAGGCCCTACTGGCTGATGGAATTCATGGATGACAAGGGTGTGAGAAGATTCTTCAGACTAGAAGACTAATTGAGTATCTCTAGCAATGAGACTCTTTTGGAAATGCAAGAAATGTTAGATCTCTCAGAATCTGATGAATTAGAATTCCACAGACAGCTCCAGAATCAAATTGAAGAAAACAACAGAAAGCTTGGAAGAAGATCCAGACCTTCAAGAAACTAGAAAAATCTGCTCAGGCTAGAGGAGCATCTTGAATTGACTGTGAGCCAAACCTTGTATACCTTGTTTAAATTGAAGCACTTTCAGTTTTATCTACTTATCTTTAAAGATATATGTTTAGGATGTTTTTTTATCATCAAGTGTCTCTTAATTTATGGCTACAATTCCAGTAGACATAAATTGGGGGAGATTGTTGTGAATATATTGTGCACTTGATGATTACCTAAACAAAACATCTAAGTAGATTTTACTTAGTGAATAATGTAGCACTAGACGGATAAGAATTATAGTCCCGACGGATAACTCAGTTTGAGTACCGACGGATGAGTAATTTATTATCCATCGAGTGAGTAGCTTATATAATGATAAGTTTGTAGCACAGTGTTGTATGCACCTTTGTATAGAATCTGTAGTAGCATATAAGTCATGTTGACTTTAACTAGATATGCAGAATAGGTTGATTAACTGTACATAAGCAATGTCTTGTAATTCTATATAAGTGAAATGAAGTCAAGTGCCAAAATAGCTATCAACGGATGCTTAACAAAGCTTCGGCGGATGATCAAATGACTCTCAACGGATGTTCAAAATAGCAGTCGACGGATGATCAAGTAAGTCATCGACGGATGATCTGAAAGTCGACGGATGATAATATCAAGATTCAAACATCAGTTGAACAGTGAAAGCTGACACACAGCCGTCGAGATTGGATACAAACACTGTGGAAGCCTATAAACTGGGTCATAGAGGACGAAAAGCAGCAAAGATCAAGACTGTTAGATTTTATATTTATTCAGTTCTTTTGACTTTGTAATCTTGGTAATATATATAAACCAAGAGAGTAGAAAATAGAAAACTAACTAAGAAAACTAAGTGAGCTTAGAAACAAACACAGAGAAATCTTTGTAAGCACTATCTTTAACATTTCCTGTGTTCTTAGTTGTTCTATCTTGTAAAAGCAGCTGTGAGCATTTCTGCACACAGAGTTCTCTCGATATATTAATATATATCTCTGGTGGAATTGTTTAAATCCACCAGAAAGTTTTTAAAGACTCTTGTTTTTAATTACTCTTGTTTTGATTCATTAAAGTTTATATTCCGCATTGTGCTAATCAAAACAGATATATCTATAATTGAGTTGAACATTTTTATTTCAAGAAAAAGATAAAGAATTCCATTCAACCCCCCTTCTGTAATTCTTGCTATATTGTTAAGGGACTAACAATCAAGGTGGAAGAGAGCATGAGGAAGAATGTAGTGAGTAATGAGCCCAGTGGAGGCAAGAAGCAGAAAACTGACCTGGAATATATTACTAAGGACCAGTATCCTAGAACCGAGCCACACCCCGATTCAACCCCCAAGAAGGGAGGACCTGGGCAAAAGTTCACTGAATACGCTAAGTTGAATGCTCCTAGAAGCCAGATCTTGATGGAAATCGAGAAATATCGAGATATTCGTTGGCCTAAGCCCTTGAAGGCTGATCCTGCCAAGCTAGATAAGAGCAAGTATTGCAGATTTCACAAAGATGTCGGTCATGACACCGATGAGTGTAGACAACTGAAAGATGAAATTGAGTTCCTCATTCGAAAAGGAAGATTGAACAAATTCACTGAAGATGGAGGGGATATGAATAACAATGGAAGAAAGAACTTTGAAGATCGTAGGAGGGACCAAGACGATCAGGGGCAGAATCCCCAGCCTAGGGGACCGGTAATAAATACAATCTTCGGAGGACCACGACCCCGAGGGCCTGTGATAAACACAATCTTTGGAGGACCAACTGCTGCTGGGTTATCCAAGAACTCCAGGAAAGCGTATGCCCGAGAAGTTATGCATATTGTTGGGGAAGCCCCGAAGAGGGCCAGGACAAGAGTAACAATGTCTTTTGATGATTCTGATCTGGAGGGTGTGAAATTTCCCCATGACGACCCATTGGTTATAACCCCGATAATAGGGAACAACCCAGTGAGAAGGGTCCTTGTGGATAATGGTGCTTCAGTGGATATCTTGCTCCATGACACCTTTTTGAGGATGGGATATAATGAGTCCCAATTGACCCCAACCGACATGCCAATATATGGGTTTGAAGGAGTGGAGTGCCCCGTAGAAGGGATAATCAAGTTGCCAACAACCATTAGGACATGAACCAAGGCAAGCAACTCAAATGTTGGACTTCGTGGTGGTGAAGGCTAGTTCGACTTACAATGCTATCATGGGAAAAATAGGGATACACGCCTTCAAGGTAGTCCCTTTTTCCTACCATTCAGTTATGAAGTTTCCTACCCGGGATGGGATCGGAGAAGAGAGAGGAGACCAAAAAATGGCTAGAAGCTGTTATGTGGCCTCTTTGAGGGCAGATGGAGTTGGGGGGGCAGGTTCTTCCTACTGAAGATCTGGATATCCGAGAGAATGATGAGAAAAGAGGAAAGCCAGTAGAAGACTTGGTTTTAATTCCTTTAGCCCCCGAAGATCCTGAGAAGGTGACTTTTATTGGAACAACGCTCGAGGAGCCCCTTAGAGGGAAGTTGGTGAAATTTTTGCAAGAAAACTAATGACGTATTTGCATGGTCAGCAGCTGATATGCCAGGCATAGACCCGGAACTGATTACTCACAAGCTGAATGTGGACCCAAATCGGAAGACAGTGAAATAAAAGAAAAGAAGTTTTGCTTCAGAAAGGCAAGAAGCTATAAAACAGGAAGTGGAGAAGCTCTTAGAGGCTGGTTTCATTGAGGAGATCCAATTTCCAGAATGGTTAGCAAACCCTGTAATGGTGAAGAAGGCCAATGGAAAATGGAGGATGTGTGTGGACTTCACTGATCTAAATGATGCTTGTCCTAAGGACTGTTTCCCGTTACCAAGGATTGATACTTTGATAGACGCCACTACTGGGCATGAAATGCTGAGCTTCATGGATGGATTTAGTGGATTCAATCAGATTAAGATGCACAAGGATGACATTCCAAAGGTATCATTCATCACTGACTTTGGTGTTTATTGTTATCTTGTTATGGTATTTGGTCTTAAGAATGCAGGAGCCACCTATCAAAGGTTGGTAAATAAAATTTGTAAGGATCTTATTGGCAAGACTATGGAAGTCTATGTTGATGACATATTAGTCAAGAGTCTAGTAAAGACTGATCATATGACCCATTTGAGGGAAGCTTTTGAGGTCCTGAGGTACCACAAGATGATGTTAAATCCTAAAAAGTGTGCTTTCGGAGTAGGATCTGGAATTTTTTTGGGATTGATGGCGCCTCCAAGAGAGGGATTGAGGCCAACCCCGATAAAATAAAGGCAATCCAGGACATGGAACCACAAAAAACTGTCAAGGATGTTCAGAAGCTCATAGAAAGGGTTGTTGCGCTGGGACGATTCATCTCCAAGTCAGGAGACAAGTGCTTGTCATTTTTCAAGTCACTAAAAAACATTAAGGACTTTGTATGGAGTGAGGAAAACCAGAAGGCTTCCGAGGAATTAAAGAAATATATGGCCCAGGCCCCGTTGTTGGCCAAACCAGCTTTGAATGAAATTTTATACTTGTACTTGGCCGTTTCAGAGAGTGCTTTGAGCACTGTGTTGGTTAAGGAAGAACTGAAAATCCAGAAACCCGTATACTATGTCAGCAAAATTCTGCATGGAGCTGAGTTGAATTACTCAACTATTGAGAAATTTGCTCTAGCCTTGGTAATGGCTTCAAGAAAGTTACGTCCTTACTTTCAGGCTCATCAAATTGAGGTGCTAATAAATCAGCCCCTGAGAAATATCATTCATAGTCCCAAGGCTAGTGGGAGGTTGATTAAGTGGGCAATAGAGCTGGGAGAATCGATATTAAGCTTATAGCTTCTATAGGCCTGGGGACATCATGGATAGATCCCATTAAGGCCCACATTCAAACTGGTTGGTTGCCAAACGATCCTACTGAAGCATGAAAGTTAGCTGTTCGAGCCCTAAAGTACTCTTTGATAGATGGGATTCTGTACAAAAGATCTTTCGTGGTTCCTTACTTAAGGTGTCTCAGGCCCGATGAGGCACGCTTGGCTCTTGAAGAAGTACATGAAGGTATTTATGGGCAACACTTGGGGGGCAGGGCCTTAGCTCATAAGGTAACCCGTTTAGGCTTCTATTGGCCAGAAATGATGGCTGATGCCAAAGAATATGTGAAAAAGTGTGACCGCTGTCAGAAGCATGCACCGGTCGTTAGACAACCCCCCGAGATGCTGACCTCTATCAACTCGCCCATCCCCTTTTCTATGCGGGGAATGGATATTCTGGGGCCTTTTCCCATGGCCACGACACAAAGGAAATTCCTGATTATAGCCATTGATTATTTCACCAAGTGGATTGAAGCCAAACCCTTGGCCAAAATCACAACTAAGCAGGTTGCACAATTCCTGTTGGAAAATATTATGTGCCGGTATGGAATTCCCCGCATCCTAGTCACTGACAATGGAACACAATTCAACAATGAGGAATTCAAGAAGTATTGTGAGGAGAATGAAATTGAGTTGCGATTCACCTATGTGGCTCACCCGCAAGCCAATGGGCAAGCGGAAGTGGCAAATCGAATAATCCTGGACGGACTAAAGAAGAGGATCGAGAAGTCAAGGAATAACTGGGTGGATGAAATGCTCCCAATACTATGGGCCTATAGGACTACCTACAGAGTCACGACTGGGGAAACTCCCTTCATGTTAGCATATGGTGCAGAAGCAGTTGTTCCTGTAGAGATATCACATTCCTCCCCCAGGATTCAAGCTTTCAATGTTGAGGAAAATGAAGAAGGGCAAAGGTTAGCCCTGGATCTAATTGATGAAGTACGAGATGAGGCACATGTGAAGATAGTGGAATATCAGAAAAAAGCTTCGTTCTACTACAACCTAAGGGTTAAAGAAAGGTTCTTCAAACAAGGTGACTTAGTCTTGAGGAAAGTGGAAGCTTCTGGTGTAGGGAAGAAATGGAAACTTGCCCCAAATTGGGAAGGGCCATACAAAGTCAAGAGCATTCAGGGTAGAGGAACCTACAAGCTGGAGACTATGGATGGTTTTGAAGTCCCGAGAACTTGGCATGCCCAAAACCTGAAGGTTTACTATGTGTAGAACAGTTAAAGTACGATTGACAAGTAGGTTTAAAAGCACCTTGAAGCTTTGCTTGCTTAGGATTTTTTATATAGAAGATATGTTTAGATTTTATCAGGGTTGAACCCATTTCATGTAAGGTATCAAGAATACCAAGTTATAATAAAAAGCGTTCGACTTAATCTTAGCCCTATTAGATTGATGCATTGTGAAGGATAAAACCAAGTTATAAAAATCGGAAAAATATGATGATGCTTGGGCAAATATAACTGAGAATAATAAAAGTCAATTACAAAGTTCAATATTATCTAGGAAAGAAGAAATACATAAAACTTAGGCCTTGGAAGGCTCAGATTCTTCCGAACCACTATCCGAAGTCTCCTCGGATGTCTCTCCAGTCAATCCCTCAGATGTCTCTTCGGAAGTCTCTGCAGAGGTTCCCTCGGAACTATCCTCGGACGCCTTGGAGGCCGCAGAAGATGCTGGTTTAGGAGACGCTAGCTTTGGAGGCTCTTCTACCCTGGCCTTCTTTATAACGGGCTCAGGCTCCTCCTCAGAAGAAGATTCCTCCTTTTCAGAGCTGGATTCAAGCTCCTTCCTTTTTTGGCCTTGGCCTTGACTCCCCGTTGGGCCGTCCTTAATCAGATCGGCGAGCTTATCTGCAACGCCCCCAAGTGCTGGGACTTTCATAGGGTAGGGGAAAGGAGATTGTTCAAGAACCTTAGGAAATTCTTCCTGGATAGCCTCCACAGCAGCGTCCCAGCCTTCCTTATAGCTGACTGGATATAGGAGGGCATCATGCTCCACCATTAAATCCTTAAATTGCTGAGTATCCATCCAGCCGTCAAAAGCTTTGTCTTTTTGAGCCTTGAGGATAACATTCTCAGCCCGGGCCGTTTCAAGGTCAGAAGTTGATGAGGCAAGTTGGGCTTCAAGAGCCTCTATCATCTGGTTGGCCTCCTCCAGCTTCTTGTTTACATCCTCTAGGCCAACTTTACAAGCCTTGGCTTGGTGAATCGCCCCTTGAAAATGGACGTTCGCCTACAAGATACAAAGCAAAAATGAGAAATCAGAAAAATTACAGCAAAAAACTATGAATGCCTAAGGAAAAAGACGTACCATCGCCAAAGCCTGAGCTCCGAAAAGCTCGTTAACTCCAAGTCCTGTTAAGGACAAAGTCTTGATAGTCAACCGGGAAAATGGAATGCATAGACCATTCCTTGGCAAGCGCTGTGTTGCCAACAATCGAATACTTGCCCCGGATTCCCCAAGCGGGTTGAAAGAAAGCCCATGGTTTTTGTTTGGTACGTAAAGTTGGCTGGGGCCTTCCTCTCTTGGTTCCTTCGCCTGGAGTAGGAACTCCGGGAAGCGATCCCCGAGGCGCGGGTCTTTGAAGACCTTTCCAACACGCTTCATCCTGGTCGTTTCCAGGTCTTTAGGCTTTGTAGCCTCCTCAATCTTCTCAGCCACTACAACAAATAAGATAAGTGAGTTGAGAAATTAGCAAAGTAGAAGGTGAAAGAAACGAAGACAACTAGAGAAGGAAGGAAACATACTCTTTTTAGGAACGGGAGAAAGGCCACGTTCTACAAGAACGGTCTCCCTAATAAGATCCCAAGAGTGGGAAGTCCCATTATCTTGAGTAAGGAGGTTGAAAGCTCTGGTCTCCTCCTCAGAAAAAACTATATCATTAGGGCTCCCATCTACAGCTAGCCCAAAAGACGAGCGAAATAGGGTGCCCCAATCGCCACCCTCCCAAAGGACGTACAAAAAATCTTTCTTCCACCCCAAATTGTTGTCAGGGATGGACTTCTCGTTCACTATGTGGGGAACGGTTGGGCGCTGGTTCAGAGAAACCCACCCCGGATTCTTGTCGGGACTATTCTTGAACTGAAAAATCTTTCTAAAAACGGCAACCGAAGTAGGAACGTTGTGCTTGGCGCATTGCAACAAGTAGCACAGAATCAACCTCCAAGAGTTTGGAGGGAGTTGGCAAGGGCTGATATTCACATCAACTAACAAAACAAGGATAAATTAGTGAAAGGGGAGTCTAATACCTGCCCTTAGTGTGATATCCCATATTTTTCAGAATTATTTTTATTATTATTTGAATATGTTTAGGTGATTTTCTGATTTATAAGGAATAAAATTTTGGATATTTTATTCCCGTTTGACGAGTTGATATTAATAAATGGTAATGTGCTAATTGTTAAGTGTTATATCGATCCTTATTAATTTCTGAAAATATTTACTTAAATGTATTATTTTCAAAAGTTTATTTGAAAACCGATCATTTTATTGATATCGGTAAATTGGGTTTGTTTAGTAATATTAGGGATTGGATGGATATTCAGTCTGCTATGTGTTGTATGTAGTATTAATTGTGTGGGATTCAGTTGTGATTGAGGATTAATTGTATTATTAATTACCGAGTCGTATCGTTTTGTTTTTGTATTTAAAAGTGATTTTATTGAAAATTTAATTTCATAAATATTTAAATTATCTTTAAAATTATTTTTATGACTTTATAATTGCAATAATTATATTTGGGATTTTATAAAATTTAGAAATCAATATTTCATCAATTATTTAGCCCTGTATGATTTTCCGATTTCATTTATTTGTAAAATCCGTATTTAATTCCAAAATTCTTCAAAAATTACGAAACTCATATTTATTTAAGTTTGGAATATTTTGAGAATTTTAAAATTATTTTAGGAATTTTTGGGATTAATTTCACCCGCGCGTTGATTCGTTTAATTGATAAAAGCGGGTATAAATTGTGTTTCAAATATTATTTTAAAATTACGAAATTTATGTTTTTATAAACTTCGGGATTTTTGTAACATTTTAAGACTATTTTCGTGATTTTCTGAATTTGTTTCAAGTGCAGCTCGGTCCGTTAATTATAAAATGCGGGTATAACGCGCAAGTCAAAAATGCTTTAAAAATTATGAAAATTTTATTTTATTAGTTTTTAATTATTCCGAGAATTTTAAAACTTATTTAGTAATTTTTGGTTTAATTGTACCCGTAAATCTGCTCGTTAAATTCTAAATTTTGGGACAAAATTAGGCTTGTATGTTGATAAGTACTGCAAGTAGTACAGTGGATAAAAGAAAAAAAAACAAAACCAAAAAAAAAAGAGAAAGAAAGAAACCTGTCAGCCACACCCCTGCCCCACCCGCGTATTACCCCTCCCACTTTTTCTTTTATCCGCCAGGTTCTTCCCACTCCTCTTCTGTCTCTCTCCTGTTTATATACTTTTCAATTTTCAAAACTTCATATCTCTCAAACCGTTCATCCAAATTTCAATTATTATATATATAAACGATCAACGCTTCGATACCTACGCATAGGTATATATATTGCAAGGTTTTGAGAAGAAAATTTGCGGGACATATTTCCGTTATATTTCCGTTTTAATTTATTTTCGGGACATTAAAAAGGAGTAAGACGGTGGTGATTACACCACATGGCATCTCAGCGTGTATATGTCTATGGCTATTAATTTCGGATTTTTCTGGAGATATTTTCCGGACATCAGATATTCTCTTCGGGATGATCAAAATTTATTTTGGGTAACGATTCCGAAATTCCGCCTTCGTACTTTTGTTTATTATAGAATGTTAGTGTTTATATATTTATTTCATAATTTTTAGAAATTGTTGGAGAAGTCACTTTTGGTCCGAGTTTTGGTTCAGGTGGCCGTGTTATTCATTTCTGGAGTGTTTATACGCGTAAATATAAAGTATTGTGTCGATTGTTGTTGGTTGTGTCGATATGATATCGACTGGCAGTCCGAGAAATAGAGGAGGTGCTGTCCGATTTCCAAGAAAATATTATTTTTTTTAGTTCAGAAGATTATTATTTTTATTATTATTCGAAAGTAAATCCAAATTATTTAGTTAATGAATTTTAATTGATTATTTAATTTGAGTTAATTATTTCTTATGATTTAAAAATTCTGAAAAATAGTTTCGAGCTTTAAAATATTATTTTAAATTATTTTTAAGGCTCGATAAATATTATTAAATGATTCATTCTTATTTATTCTTATTTTTTTTCGTAATAAATAAACCGTTCTTCCGTTTAATACGAAACGAACGCCTCTAGACTCAGAAAAATATTTCGCTTTCATTAAAAATACTTTCGAGAACCAAACTCTTTTGTTTCAAAAGGGTCATTTGATTTACGAGTCATTCTGAGTCGATTATTGATCGAAAAATCATATTTTTGACCCGATTTCAGTTTTAAACATACTGAGTCGAATATTTTGACGAACTGAGTCATATGTGATATGAATTATGTGATAAGTGAGTTATGTGTTTACGTGTTATGTGAATTATGTGTGTATGTGGATCAAGAGTCCTGTGATTGTCTGTTATATTTATGTGTGGGCTATTGTATGGGTAGACGATAGGATTTTGGCGCGCAGTTCGTCGAGTGATTATCGTTTAGACAATTAAAGCTATATCTTTTAATTATAGATGCGGATCTCTCGAGTTGATCGGGACACAACGTTGGATAAAGAATAAGATGGAATGGTATTGGGTATCTGGCTTCTAGCAATCGCAGGAGCAACATATTGATTGAGTGTTGAAAAGAAAGATGGTGATGTTTTGAGACAGAATGTCAGAATAGATGCGTCTTTACGAGTGTGACTAACTACTAAAACCCAAAGGCAAGTATCCCTATCATCACTTATTATTCAAGTGATATTTATTTTAAATCTTTTCATGCAAGTATTGCTTTCCCTATTCAGTCCAGAATAGATAAATGTTTTATATATCGCTGAATTAAATAATTCTGTTTATGCAAGTATTCTTCCGCTATTCTATGTTGAGAGTAACTAAGTGATTTTACTTATCCAATTATCGGATTTACAAATGTTTTGGATTTTGAGAAAAGTGATTTGGTTGTAAATATTCCTACCCAAGAATTGGGGGAATAAAATTATTTCGGGTGTCGATTATTATGACCCCAATTCAATAAAAGGTTTTAAGATTGGATCATAATTGCGTAACTGACCGGGACGGACGGTCTAGCAGAGGGCTATTTCTAAGTGCCATATGGAATATTATGACACAAATTTTGCCACAGGCAGGTATATTGCCTTTTGTTTGAGTACTCGTGTTTTTGGGGTCACGTTTCTATGAATCATGACCTTGTGCTATCATACGGGCTGATCAGCATGTGATAGTACGTCCGTCGGAGGATGATGCTAATCTAAATTATCATATCATTTTTGATATTCATAGAATAAATGATTTATCAACTGTTTCTGGTTTGGAATTATAGTAAAATGCTGTTAGATATATTTGATAATGTCATGGCTAATGTGATTTATGTTTAGTTTTCAGATCTTACTTAAACAGGATAAATCAGTACTTACTGGAAGTCAGGACTTAAGGATATCAGTACTTATATTATTAGGAGATAATCATCAGAAGATGGATATCAGAACTTAAGTATTGAAGGACGTTCAGATAAGGAAGTCAGCTGGTTAAAGGAAAGAAGATCGAGACAAACATAAGAAGAGATATGCATGAAGAAGGAATTCTATGAAGAATAGAATACTTGGAAGAAAAGATATCTGATTGATATATTTTAGGAAGCAGAATTATATTCCATATCAATTAGCGATTATCTTGTAACTGTGTAGTATATAAACACAGACATAGGGTTTACACTAGAAGTGTTATCACAATCGAGAAGATTAATTATTGTAACCCTAGCAGCTCTCGTGATATTTGTTCATCACTGAGAGAGGACAGTTTCATACTGTAACGGAGTTTATTGTTCCAATAAAGTTTGTTTTCTGTTACTTGAGTTATTAAAGTTCGATTTGATTGTACTATACACTATATTCACCCCCTCTACAGTGTGTGTGTGTGACCTAACAAGTGGTATCAGAGCCTATCTGTTAATGCACAAACAGTTTAAGATCCAAACATAATCATGTCTGAAATAGAAACTCCAACTAAGCCCACCAAAACTGAAGAACCTCCAAAGACACAAGTTCAAAGCCGATATGAGACTATTAGAGTTCCCATATTGAGACCATCTGAATATGCCATATGGAAGGTGAGGATGACCATGTTTCTGGAAGCTACAGATCCAGAATATCTTGATAGAATCAAGGAAGGGCCTCACAAACCAACCAAGCTCGCTGTTGCAGTTGCAGGTGAAGCAGCAAAGTCTGTACCAAAGGAGAAGAGTGATTACACTGCTGAAGATATCGCATCAATTGCTAAGGATGCTAAGGTACGACACTTACTGCATAGTGCTATTGATAATGTAATGTCAAACAGGGTAATAAACTGCAAGACTGCAAAGGAGATATGGGATGCTTTGGAAACAAGATGTCAAGGAACGGATACGATCAAGAAAAATAGGAAGACAATACTCACTCAAGAGTCATTGACTGAATTATATGATAGATTTGTCAAACTCTTGAATGATTTGTCACTGGTTAATAAGGATTATGATCTTGAAGATTCAAACCTTAAATTTATGTTAGCTCTTCCTGAATGCTGGGATTTGAAGGCAACAACAATAAGAGACAACTATAATCTTGATAAAACAACTATTGATGAAATCTATGGAATGCTCAAGACTCATGAACTTGAGATGGAACAAAGAAGCAAGAAGAAAGGAGGAAAGTCAAGGACAGTTGCTCTTAAGGCTGAAGAAGAATCCCCCAAGGCAGCTACCTCAAGGAAAGACAAGGGTAAAGCTCTCTTCACAAAGTCTGATACTGAGTCATCAAGTTCTGAAAGTGATGATGACTCAGAATCTGAAAGCTTGCCTGACACGGATGCTGATGAAGAGATGATGAAGCTGTGTGCTCTTATGGTGAAAGGGATCACAAAGATTGCATACAGGAAGTTCAGGAAGGGCAAGAAGTTTTCCAGGAAAGGCACAAGTTCTGATAAGAAGAATTTCAGAAAATCTGAAGGAAGAGGAGGAAAGTCTGATAGAGGAGATTATACAAATGTCAAATGCTACAACTGTGGTGAGAAAGGCCACATATCTCCTGATTGCAAGAAAGTGAAGAGTGACAAAGGCAAGGCTCTTGTCACAAAAAAGAAAAGCTGGACAGACACCTCAGATTCTGAAAGTGAGGAGA
Source organism: Apium graveolens (assembly GCF_009905375.1). Lineage (NCBI taxonomy): Eukaryota > Viridiplantae > Streptophyta > Magnoliopsida > Apiales > Apiaceae > Apium > Apium graveolens. The sequence continues at coordinate 248,039,060 of NC_133650.1, read as the reverse complement.
ATTATGCCTTGATGGCAAATGCTGATAAGGCAAGTGCTGAAAGCAGTTCTGAAGCTGCTGAATTAAAGGTACCTCAAACTACTTATGCCTTTCATACTAATGATATTAATGAGTAGAGAAGATATCTTAAAACCATGTTCATTAGTTATAGAGATCAAACTTTAACATGTGAAAGATTAACTTCTGAAAATCTTGCTTGCAAAAAGAGGAATGATTATTTAGAAAAAGAGTTAGTCATGTTCCATCAAACTCAGAAAGATAGAGATGATGCTTTCTATGTTAGGGATGAAGTGCTTAAAATGAATGAATCTCTAAAAGCTGAGTTAGAAAAAGAAAGAGAGATTATCAGGACTTGGACTAACTCTGGCAGAATAACTCATAATTTATTAAGTAGTGAAAACTGGAAAGAGGGCTTAGGTTATGGAGAAGATAAGAATGATAAAGGAACTGTAGATGTTAAGCCTATAGCTGTTAAACAAAAATCTAAGCTAAAGCCTGTTAAGTTTGTAGCTGTAAAGTCTAATAATGAGAAATCAGAAGTTAAAAAGGAATTAACTTCTGACAAACTAAAACAGGAAAAGATAACTGAAGTAAACGTAGGCTTAATGACTAAGAAGCAGCTTAAGCCTAAGCTGAAAGATGTTAAGAATGCAAACAAGGTAAAATCACCTAGGAAAAATAGGAATGGAAAGGAAGGTATGAATAAAAGCAATGATTATAAGCCTGTTCCTGAAGCTCCTACAAAAATGTGTCATAACTGTGGAAGTTCTAACCATCTGGCTTCTTTTTACAGGAAGAATAAGAATATAAACTCCTTACCTTCAAAGTCAGGAGTTAAGAGTCAGTCTGTTAGATATAAGCCACAAAATCCTTGTTTTCATTGTGGTAGTTTATGGCATTCCATTTATACTTGTAAGGAATATCATAGTCTGTACTATGATTATTATCAAATAAAACCTTCTTTAAAGAAAGTTACCATTGTTCCTTCTAGTGTAAGTTCTGATTCAAAGTCTGATAGTGTAAATTCTGATAAGAAAAATGTTAACATAAACTCTGATGCTAAATCCACTGCAAATGTTAACAGACTTAATAAGGCCAAAGGATCCAAGCATGTCTGGGTCCTTAAAACTAATCATTAGTGGTCTTTGTGATTGCAGGGAAACAGGAAAAACATCCTAGTTCTGGACAATGGATGTTCAGGACATATGACTGTAAATAAAGCCCTGCTATCAGACTTTGTGGAGAAGGCTGGCCCAAGTGTTTCTTATGAAGATGGCAATATTGGAAAAACATTGGGATATGGCAATATCAATCTTGGGAATGTCATCATTAAAGAAGTAGCTCTGGTCTCATGACTTAAACACAATCTGCTGAGTGTTAGTCAAATCTGTGACAGAGGTGATCATGTGGATTTCTTTGAAGAACACTGTGAAGTTGTAAGTAAATCTACAGGCAAAGTTGTTCTGAAAGGATACAGGCGTGGTAACATCTATGAAACCAAGCTTTCAACAAGTATTAATGGTTCTGTAATCTGTCTGATGAGTAGAGCATCAATTGAAGAAAGCTGGAATTGGCACAAGAAACTCTCTCATTTAAACTTCAACAATATAAATGAGTTGGTCAAGAAAGATCTTGTGAGAGGACTGCCAAAGTCAGTATTTGCTCCTGATGGTCTTTGTGATACTTGTCAGAAGGCCAAACAAAGGAAATCTTCATTCAAAAGCAAGACTGAGTCATCAATTCTTGAGCCTTATCACCTACTACATGTTGATCTATTTGGTCCAGTAAATGTCATGTCTATTGCAAAGAAGAAATATGCTATGGTCATAGTGGATGAGTTCACCAGATACACATGGGTGTATTTCTTGCACATAAAAAGTGAAACTACATCTATCTTGATTGATCATGTCAAGCAACTGGATAAATTGATCAAGGACTCAGTGAAAATAATAAGGAGTGATAATGGTATCGAGTTCAAGAATTTGATAATGGAAGAGTTCTGCAAAAACCATGGAATCAAGCATGAATTTTCTGCTCCTGGAACTCCACAGCAAAATGGAGTTGTTGAAAGGAAGAATAGAACTCTCATTGAAGCTGCACGTACAATGCTTGATGAAGCAAAACTTCCAACCTATTTCTGGGCTGAAGCTGTGCAGACTGCTTGTTTTACTCAAAATACAACACTCATTAACAAGCAAGGAAAGACACCATATGAGATGGTGAAGAAAAAGAAGCCAAATCTGAAGTATTTTCATGTATTTGGATGCAAGTATTTTGTTCTTAAGACTCATCCTGAACAGCTATCCAAATTTTATCTAAAAGCTGATGAAGGAATCTTTGTTGGATATCCACTTTCCACAAAAGCCTTCAGAGTCTATAACTTGAGAACAAGAGTGGTCATGGAATCTATCAATGTCTCTTTTGATGATAAGAAGATTACTGGACTTGAAGATTTTATTGATCATGATCAGCTGAGATTTGAAAATGAAGACTCAAATTCTGATACTGAAAATCCTGACAATCTAAATCCTGATACTGCAAACTCTGATGGATTAAACTCTGATGTTATTGAAACTGTGGTGACTACGCCAAAGGAAGATGCACCTATGCAGGGGGAGCATACTAAAGATATAACCACATCTCAAGAAGCATCAGAACATACATATGGCTCTTCAAGTTCTGATTCGTCAAGTTCTGATTCGTCAAGTTCTGATAAGCCAAGTTCTGATAGTTCTGAAAATCTAAATACTGAAGAATCCAACTCAAAGAGCATAGTTTCAGGGGGAGCATCAGAAAATGTTAATGAAGATAGCATGGATCATGGGGGAGCATCCAGTTCTAGAGAAAATCTTCCATCTGCAAGGAAGTGGACTAAATCATATACACCTGATTTGATAATTGGAAATCCTGAAGCAGGTGTCAGAAGTAGAACAGCTACTTCAAGTGAATGTCTTTACAATTCTTTTCTTTCTCAGACTGAGCCAAAGAAAGTGGAAGAAGCTCTTCAAGATGCTGATTGGGTGCAAGCAATGCAGGAAGAGTTAAATGAATTTGAAAGAAACAAAGTCTGGACCCTAGTGCCAAGACCAAAGAACAGATCTGTTGTTGGTACAAAATGGTATTCAGAAACAAAACTGATAGTGATGGCATAATTACAAGGAATAAGGCAAGGCTGGTTGCAAAAGGATATTCTCAACAAGAGGGAATCGATTATGATGAAACATTTGCACCAGTTGCTAGATTGGAAGCCATAAGGATATTTTTGGCGTATGCTGCTCACAAAAAGTTTAATGTCTTTCAAATGGATGTGAAAAGTGTTTTTCTCAATGGAGAATTGGAGGAAGAAGTATATGTCGAACAACCTCCAGGCTTTGTAGATTCCAAATATCCAGATTATGTCTACAGGCTTGATAAAGCACTTTATGGACTTAAGCAAGCTCCAAGAGCATGGTATGAGACTTTAGCTCAGTTTCTTCTGGAAAGTGGATTTAACAGAGGAACTATAGACAAAACACTGTTCTACCTCAACCATGGGAAGGACTTACTTTTGGTCCAGATTTATGTTGATGATATCATCTTTGGTTCCACAAATGACAGACTCTGCAAGAAGTTTTCCAAACTGATGCAGTCAAGGTATCAAATGAGTATGATGGGGGAACTTAGCTATTTTCTGGGTCTTCAAGTCAAGCAGAATGAAGAAGGCACTTTTATTTGTCAAACTAAGTACACCAGAAATTTGCTGAAGAAATTTGGAATGCAAGATTGTTCAAGTACATCCACTCCCATGGCCACTGCAACAAAACTGGACAAGGATACTGTTAAATCAGTAGATATTACTGATTACAGAGGTATGATTGGCTCACTACTCTATCTAACTGCTAGTAGACCTGATATCATGTATGCTACCTGTCTTTGTGCAAGATTTCAAGCAGATCCAAGAGAATCTCACTTAACATCTGTGAAAAGAATTTTCAAGTATCTTAAGGGAACAGCTGATCTGGGATTATGGTATCCCAGAGAATCAGATTTTAAACTAATAGGTTACTCAGATACAGATTTTGCAGGTTGCAAAATTGACAGGAAAAGCACAAGTGGAAGCTGCCAATTTCTTGGAGGCAGATTGGTTTCTTGGTTTAGCAAGAAACAAAAGTCAATTTCTACATCAACTGCAAAAGCAGAGTATATTGCTACAGGAAGCTGTTGTGCACAGATTCTTTGGATGAAGAATCAGTTACTGGATTATGGGTTAACATATTTCAAAATCCCTATTTACTATGATAATCAAAGTGCTATTGCTATGACAGGTAATCCAGTTCAACACTCAATGACAAAGCACATCAGCATCAGGTACCACTTCATAAGCGAACATGTGGATGAAGGTACAATGGAATTGCACTTTGTTCCAACAGATCAACAACTAGCAGATATCTTCACAAAACCACTGTGTGAAGCTACTTTTAGAAGATTGGTAAACGAACTTGGAATGGTTTCAGGTTCTTTCTTTAAATCTGCTTAGTTTTGTTCTGATGCATCAGACTTTATGATCAGTATTTACAGAAATTACTATCTTTGTGTATTCTGTGATTAATTGAAAATTGCTTAAGTACTGACTGGTGTCTGATGTGACTTTCTAAACTCTGATACTGATATGTCTGTTTAAGTAACTATTCTATCCTATGAAGATACCTGTGTTAGATGCTGACCTAGTAGTCTTCAATAAACTAGAAATCCCATGTTTTAAGTAATTATTTCTGTGGAAATCTACTGACACAAGCAAATTCTGATATTGAGCTTAGTTGAGTTTACTTTGTCTATCTTCTTACTAAGTCACAAACTAGAATAATTCTTCTCATCTGTTAAGTTCTGATGCTAGTAAATCTGTTGAATGTACTAAGTGCTGATAAACCTTACTTATCAAAAGAAAAAGAAAAATAATCAAGGAATTAAAATCAGGTACTCCTTTGAGATCTAGAGTAAAAATGTGGAAGGGAAGACCCAAGTGCATTGCTGGTATTAAGTAATATGCATTAGAAAAGTAAATACATATTTTCTTGGTGACTTTTCACACTCTATGATTACTGGAGAAATACTCTGATAATAGCATAAATTCTGATAAGCAGTTGTGACTCACTTACACTGAGAAGCCACTGTCAAATGGAATTTAAAAAGATGCACAAAATTAGCACATAACAGTTGAGGTGGACTCAAGCATGAACTCATTCAATAGTAGGCTTCAGAATAATAACAGATTTTTAGTAAAGTTTTAGTTATGCCTTATTTCTAAGATGTACTGAAGTGAATCAGACTTTACTCTTTGTCTGATATTTAGCTTAATGCACACACTCAACACTCCATATGAATGATGAAAATTACTGTGGTGATCTATGTTATTTTAGATGAACAGTTTATGTGTCACATTACATAATCTCTGAGGACAAGTTCTCTTAAACGTTCTGATGATTAAGTTCTGAAGAATTTATATCAGAATTTGTGTGAAGAATTACAAAGATAGGCACTCATTTTTCGAGTCAAGAAATCATGTTCTGATAACTGTTAAGTTCTGATATAAGTCTAAGTTCTGATATTAAATTCTGATCCTTTACTTGACTTATTTGTGGATAAAATCTAAAAACAGACTCATTTTAAATCAGAATATGTTGGGGTGGAATATTAACAGTCAATATACTTAGGGATAGTGGTACACGTACTTGCACAGTAATTTTTACTTGTTTCTGGTGCGCATTAAACCTAGTTTTACCTTTCCAATGACTGTTTTTCGTCTTCCAAGTCTAGGGAGATGAGGTAGAATTAATTTTACCTGTCAGCATTAAAATTCCTTACGTCTCCTGGCATTCTCTTGCCTATATAAACAAACACTTCGCAACAGCCTACACATCAATTCTTCTCTCACAAACTCACCTTCATTTTATTCATACAAACAAAACCATGGTCAACTAAAACATGTTTTTGAACTATGAAACATTCAACATGGAGCTGAGCTGTGAAGCCTGGCAGCAGGAATGGCACGTCACTACCATTCGTGATGAGATTTGGGACTCGGTTCCCCAGGAGGTTCTCACGCACCTCCTGTTCTTTTACATGGACTACCATCGCCATCTGGAGCGATTGGAGGAGGAAAGGCTGGAAGCTCTCCGCCAGCAAGAGCGAATCATCAGACTCGCTATTCTTTTTGTAGAGAGTAGGAAGAAGAAATAATTTATTTTCTTCTTCCTATTTTTCTTCATCGTCAGCCTTGCCCTGCTTCTTGAGCTAGGACAAAGGCTGTTGATGTTAGGTTAGAAAGCTTAGGACAATCTTGTAAAGTTCTGATGTAATTTAAATTTCATGAATGTATTCTCTTAATATATTAATGGAATTTCTACTTTTTGCAAGTTTTTGTCTCTGAGATATTTGTAATTTAAATGCATTGATAAATCCTGATAAATCCATATTCTGATGACCCTTTCATTTTAATTTAAATTAAGTTCTGATCTTACAATATCAGTACTTATTTACTTGATTTAATTTTGGTCATTCTCATATTTGAATTTTCTTCTCAGAATATTGGTTTTACAGTGAAAAATAATTGAATAAGTGGGAACAGTTTCAATTTTGAATTAAAACTGCTTTACCTCGATTAATGGAATTACTGGGTAAGTGGAACGGTTTTTCCTTGAAAAACTGCAAGTGGGTAAGTAATAATTGTTATTTTCTCGTGCCCATTAACTATTCATTATTACTGCATGTCTGACAGGTGTCCAACGGTTATATTTTTTTTTCAAGTATAAGTAAGACAGAGAGAAGATTTTCCAATCTTTTATTTACTTTTACACTTTATCTTTCTTTCTTTGCTTTTACTCTCTTTCATCTCCTGACGTTGGTTTTTCATACAGACATTTTCTCAAACACCTAACAGGCAACTCGTAATTTTCGATTTTTCTCATGGCACCTAAGGATTTGATCATTGATGGAGCTAAGTTTGTTCTAAATAACTATGCTGCAATTCTTGATTATGCTGAAGCTCCGTCTAAGTTGCATTTTGTGCAAGATCTTCTTGCACACAGTGAAATTAGGTATGCATTGACCCAGCCTTCAGTCTTTTCAAGCCAACAAGTTCTAACATTTTGGTGGACTGGGCACTTTGATAATGGTGGTACACATAGTACTCCCAGTATTGTTTTCGAAGTGGATGATTCTACACATGTGGTTACTCCTGGTACAATTCGCAAGGCCCTGCATTTACCAAAAGGATGTACTTTTTCAACCCCGGAGGAATCAGCTCTTCAAGAGTTAATGGCCAGTTTGGGGTATGAGCAGAGTTTGGCTAAGCTTGGGCAGTTGAAACGGGCTCATATCAGAAAGGAATGGAGCTTCTTTTTCGACTGCAACACTAAAGCTTTTGGGAATAAGTGTTCCAACTTTGACGCCATTCTTATAATGAGTCAGCACATCGGGTATGCTATCATTAACCAAACTCATTTTGATTTTGCAAGTGCTGTGATAGGTTTCATAGGGGATAGGATGACAGAAGATAGAAATGTAGTTTATTTTGCTAGATTCTGTCAGCTTATATATAACTTTTGCTGTACTAATCTCCCTCAACTAGCCAGTACCTTAATTCCACCATTCAAAATTGCAAAACGAGCCTTTAATGACCTGGTAAATGCTGACCTTAAGAAAAAGGTGGTTAGACCTTTACAGATTCCTCAGTCTGTAAAACAGATCTTAGTAAATTCTGATCCTCAAACCTATAGATCTGTTTATCCTGATGTCCAAGCTACCACCACCTCCCAAACACCACAGCAACCATCAGAACATACCACTCATCCATCTATACCTCAACCATCCCTCAGAACATATCTCAAATCATATATCTCAACTTCACAGACAGTTCAACCTTCATCCTCAACACCTACTATGAAGCCTTCATCTTCCAAGCCAAAGAGAACAAAGACTGTTCCTCAAACACCTCAGAAGAGAAGGAGGATTATTTTGAGAGATGAATCTGATAGTGAGGAACAGGTTTCTACATCAGAACCTGTTGTCAAAAAAGCTGAGAAAGTTCCTTCTCAGAAGGATTCTGGAATTGGGGGATCTTAGCTTCTCAAACGGCTTAGAAGAATGACTTTTGCTGAAACTCCCAAGGAATCCCCACCTTCTAAGAGATACAAGAAACAGAGAGCTAAAAGGCCAGTTTCAGATGATGAGGAAGCAGCAGCTAAGGAAGGGGATCAGGAATCTCTGATCTCACAAGAACCAGAATCTGCTGAAGCCACTGCTTCTCCATTAACTCCACCTCAGGAAGCTGCTACTGAAATGGAAAATACACCATCTGTGTCTCCTGTTCAAAAGACTGTATCTCCTGTTGATCCAGGCACAAGTGCTGAAATTGATATTCAGAGCCTGGTTGTGCCTGAGGTACTTTACTTAGAAGTTCCAACAACACTTCATCCATCAACAATACCTGTCTCTGATGCTACTCAAACTCCAGAATTATCTACTACACCTTCTCTGCATCTAGATGATGATGATCAGATTCTAGGTGATCATCAGAATATGGTTGTTGATCGGAACTTGGAACCAGATCAACACTTAGAGGATGATGCTGAAGCCTCAATTGCTTCTCATACTGTTGTTTTATCAAAAGATGTTGATTCTGTAAGTTCTGATGCTGTAAATGCTGATGAAACTGGTGATGCTACTCCAAATGCAGATGCTGATGATGCAGGTCCTTCATGACATGCACCTCAACAAACCGTTCTTAAATCTGAACTAGTTAAGAAGTTTGTTATCAGAGAAGCACCAGTGCCTTGGAGTGAAACTCCTGCAGGACAGGAGTGGACTAAGGAATGGAACTCAGTTACCTGTGTTCCATCTGCAAAGAATCTTGCTGAGCACTTGACAAAAGCTGATGAGATGTTAATTACTGATGATTTCAAAACACAGCTTCGAGTCACTACATTGAGTACTAAACATCTGCAAGGTCTTCATTCCACTACTCATGCAGAAATACATAAAATTCAGGAAGAATTACTCAAGCAAGAAGAAGTTCAGAAAATTGACAAGAAAAAATTCTTCCAACCTACCTTCGACAGAGTTGCTTATATTGAGAAGACTCAAGAGAAACAACAATCTCAGATTGATGATATTTTGAAAAATCAAGCTTCTCAGCAATCTCAACTTGATGAAATCCAAGCCTCAGTGGAATTTCTTGTCTCTCTTATGTTACCTGCTGATGCCAAAAAGGGGGAGAAAGTAATTAAGTCCAAATGCAAAACTGATAAGACACTGAAGGGGAGGGATGATGAAAAAGATGACAAAGGAACCTCTGGAATGGGTGGAGGTCATAGTCAAGGTAGAGGTTTCTCATCAAGAAAAGCTGAAATCACAAGTCACGGAACAAGTTCTGATGCTAGAAAAAGAATTACTTCTGCTACTGGTAAAAGGATAAGTTCTGATGAACTTTTAGATCTTGATGAAGAAATGTCAAGACAGTTATTTCTTCAGGAAAATCCAGGAATGGACTTGGAGAGTCTAATGGAAGAAGAAGCCAGACTTAAATCAGAAAAAGTCAAATCTAAATCTGAAGCTTCTGGTAAAAAGAAACTTCCAACACTCAAAAGCATTGTGATAAAAGAAAAGACAAATCCTGAAGCAATCATGGTTAAATCACAACCGCAGATAGATCCAAGGTCCAAGGGCAAAGAGAAAGTTGGTGAACCTATCAAGGTTTATGTGCCTCCTGTGAATGAAGAAATTACTGATAAAGATGCTGATCTTGCTCTAACTTTAAGAAAAGTTTCTAAGACAACCTCTGACATGGCTCAAGTTGTTCAGAGTCAAGAGATAGTTAGTTCTGATAAATCAAAGACACTCCTACCAGGATTCACTAAAGCCAAACAGACTCAACCTTTGAAGACTACTGCAAGTGGTTTCAAAGCAAGAGTGGTTACTGGAAAGGAAGTAAGAGATAAAACTGGATTGGGAAGTGCTGATGAAAGAAGAATATAGAACACTACCAATGATCCAACTTCCTTAAGTGAACCAGGTATTGGAGCAACTCCTGAGAGATTGAATCAACTGGAATCTGTACAAATGGTTTACCATACCTACTTGAAAGAACACATTTTGTTGTACTTCATGACAGATGGTAGGGTTTATCATATAAGGTAAAATGCCATTCCACTGAAGTATTTTGAAGAACTGGAGCATGTATTATTCTTACTTCAAGTGAATGACAGAATAACAGAAAGTGCTGCAAACTATTTGAAGAATCAGATTCAGAGACAGAAAAGGCTTTATTCTGTTAAGTCTGACAGCACATATCTTCCAAAGTACAGAGATCACAAGGGTGATATAGTTGAGATGAAGCCTAACACTGCCAAGATTATAACTACCTTTCTGGGTTACAGGGCTGTGGAATTCAATCTAGAGTCTGATAAACCTTATTTGATCAGACTGGATCAGGACATAAGGAAAGCTAAAATTAATGATCTCAGGGCTATAATCTTTCAGATTGGTGAAGATTCTGCAGAACTTAAAGATGCTAAAAGGAGGATGATTGATGAACTCAGATATGCTGAGAGATGTTTGTTGAAGAATTATCTCAGAACAACTCCTGACATCAGAGAGATCAGAAGATGAAGCCAAGTCAAGATCTACAACTGCTTAAATTCTGATATGAATACAGACTGAAGTTGTTATCAGAAGTTAAAGATTGGTAAAGCTTTAAGGACTGTAAGTTTAGTTATCTAGTCAAGTTCTCATCCATTTGTACTTAATGTTTTTGACATCATCAAATATCTGTTAAACTTGTATATTATGCTAATTTACAAGTTGGGGGAGATTGTTAGATATATTTGATAATGTCATGGCTAATGTGATTTATGTTTAGTTTTCAGATCTTACTTAAACAGGATAAATCAGTACTTACTGGAAGTCAGGACTTAAGGATATCAGTACTTATATTATCAGGAGATAATCATCAGAAGATGGATATCAGAACTTAAGTACTGAAGGACGTTCAGATAAGGAAGTCAGCTGGTTAAAGGAAAGAATATCGAGACAAACATAAGAAGAGATATGCATGAAGAAGGAATTCTATGAAGAATAGAATGCTTGGAAGAAAAGATATCCGATTGATATATTTTAGGAAGCATAATTATATTCCATATCAATTAGCGATTATCTTGTAACTGTGTAGTATATAAACACAGACATAGGGTTTACACTAGAAGTGTTATCACAATCGAGAAGATTAATTATTGTAACCCTAGCAGCTCTCGTGATATTTGTTCATCACCGAGAGAGGACAGTTTCATACTGTAACAGAGTTTATTGTTCCAATAAAGTTTGTTTTCTGTTACTTGAGTTATTAAAGTTCGATTTGATTGTACTATACACTGTATTCACCCCCTCTAAAGTGTGTGTGTGTGACCTAACAAATGCGGTTTTGATTCAGATTGTGATTTACGCTGATACTTACGTTGTTGTTAAATATCAAAGGTGGTATTAGTATAGATGATTGATGTTAACTTCCCTATTTTAGCGCGGGTAGGTTGTGAGCATCAAAGGTCGTATTGATATCTAATTTGATATGACAGCAAAATAAGTATTAATTTCAAGAGTTCGGTTTTGAGTAAAGTTTATGATTCAATCCATAATCATTGTTTCTTGTTGGTGTTGTTTACGATATTTCCGTAAACACTATTTTACGAGTTTTATTCTCGTCAAGATTCAAAGTATTGCTGAAGCATTTCGCTCAAAAATATCAAAATGGTTTTAAATACGATTAAGGAATCAATTCTGAGGTTCCTCCACTAGAATTTTATGATTCAGCAATTATGATTTTAAAGGTTCTGCTCTGTTGCAGATGTCGGTTTTATATCAAAACGACCATATATATATATTACAATAATCTTGATGAGCATTTCTTCCGCTCATACTTGCCTGTTTTTAAATTTAACCTCCAGTGAGGATTAGCTTGCGCTGTTTAGCCGCGTAATTCGAGGAAGCAAAGAAGAAGCTCTTGGAAGGTGGTTGGTCCAGGGTTTGCGAACTAGTGTAAGTTCTATTATGTAAAGTTATTTATATTATATTATAATTGTGTTATTTTATAGTTGGGCCTAGTATACTTCTTTTCGAAGTTATACTAGCGGGTTAGTTTAGAATTGGAAATTTATTGAACAGAGTTTTAAAAGAAAGTGAAAAATTATTTACGAAATTTGGAATTCTTGTTTCTAGAACTGTAACCTTAAAAGATCTTGGATTAGTTGGGGTCATTTATGCTAAATATCTTCCGCTGGCATTTATTTATTGATTAAACAGGTTGATTTGGATTGAGGTTTCATAGTGACGACCAAATCCTCTGACCTCGGATTTGGGGGCGTTACACTTAGAGTGTCCCTGTAGACGCAAAGTGCGTCCTTCCTCCATTGACAGGCCCTGTCGGCCGGACCCGCAAGAACTAGCTTGAAAGGTTCCTTGATTTTGAAACAACCACTCAACTTGTCCAGCTCATTTGGATCCCGCAAGGGGCTGATATGGTCGTGCGCGTCCAAATGCGCATCAGACGGGTACTCGTCCCCTCGGGTGTTGATCATATCGATTAAGGAAGTGTACCTTGATCGGATGGGGAATTCATTGGACTTTCTGGCCACGTTCATCTTGGCCAAACGAGTCATTTTCTTATCAGCCATTTGAAAAAAAGGGCACATAAGAAAACAACTTTAAACGCAAACTATGCAAAAGCAAGATCAAGAAAAAAAAAGGGAAAAGTGTTTACCTGAAGTAATGCTGCTAAAAGAGGCTGGCTTGCTAAATGGAGGCTTTGGGGCTTTAAATACTCCGACCTACAGTTATTTATCTGAGATCCTTAACAGAAGAAAAAAGAAGGAGAATTTAGAAATGAGAAAGTGAGGAGCAATAGACTCTACTCACTCCTTTATATAGCAGAAAAAGTGAAGTTGAAGGGACAAAAAACCCAGTAAGAAAAAAGGCCCAAAGAAGAAAGGCCAGAAATGGACGTTCCTGAATACTCCAAGGAATTCCAAAGAAAATAAATAAAAATTCCCGAGAATTCTAGAGAATTCTAAAGAAGGTGTTTTAATATATTAAATTCCAGATTAATATGGAAGAGGCCCAATGGGAGGCCCAAATCCAATTAGGATTTGGAAAAATAGAAGGCCCAAATCCAATTAGGATTTGGAAAAGTAGAGGCCCAAATCCAATTAGGATTTAGAAAAATACAGGCCGAAATAAAAGCCCTAAAAAGAGAAGGCCCAAACAAGGCCCAATCCAAATTGAATTAGAAGGAAGCCCAATACAGACCAGGATTGAGGTCGAATTCCAGTTCGTAAATTCTATTCGAATTCTTTCGAATAGACACCCGAAAATTACGGGTAAAAAAGAACAGGATTGAGATCGAAAGCCAGGTAAATAAGACCAGGATTGAGGTCGAATTCCAGGTCGTGAATTCTATTTGAATTTTTTCGAACAGACACTCAAAAATTACGGTAAAAAAGAACAGGATTGAGGTCGAAAGCCAGGTAAATAAGACCAGGATTGAAGTCGAATTCCTGAATCAATAACAATATTTTTCGAGAATAAGTGCAGAAACCTCGGCTAAAATCCAGGTCGAAGGTTTGACTAGGATCCTGGTCGAAATCCAGGTCGTGAATCCTAGTCGAAACCTTTCGACCAGGAAATAAATAAGCACAGAAATCTCGACTAAGATATAAGTCGAAGGTTCGACTAGGATCCTGGTCGAAATCCAGGTCGTAAATCCTAGTCGAAACCTGACGACCAGGAAGCAAATAAAGATACAAATTTCGACCAAAATCCAGGTTGAAGATTCGACGAGGATCCTGGTCGAAATCCAGGTCGTGGATCCTAGTCGAAATCCTTCGACCAGGATTGAAAGGCTGGCCCAAAATTCGACTAGGATCCAGGTCGAAATTTCGACTAGGATCCTGGTCGAAAAAGGGCTGAAAATTTGAAAATATTTGTGAAAAATTGCAGAAAATTTGAAAAAAATCTCGAAAAAAGGGAAAATTCCTGAAAAATACCAGAAAATTCCTAAAAATAGGGAGAAGGTAAGGAAATAAAAAGGGAAGTTTTTAAACGATCCTGAAGCCGTGTACAAGGCAAATCATTGTAAACATTTAGGTCGCTCCACACTTTAGGCAAAACAATACCCTGAAAGGGAATGAACGAACTTAACTTTTGCGAAATCTTATACGGTTTCCCAAAAGTTGGGGGCAAATGATAGGGATAAATAAATCCTGATTGTGTAATTAAATATTACATTAATTATACATGATTTGGGCTGCTAGGCCCAATAAGAAGATGTATAATATTTAGACCAAAAAGGTTAACACATTGATCGGGCCTGATAGACCAGATCAGGCCTGATGGAACAAGGAAGGCCCAAAACCCTGATTATTAATTAATTTCGTAATTAATTAATAAGGGAGAAAAATAGCTATTAAGATAAGTCCTAGTGGGGATATAAATCCTTGTAGATTGGCCTGCAAGGAACCTCATGGGATAAGGAATCAGCTTCCTACTTTCTACGACTCCAAAGTCCATTCTAATTCAGAGACTTGACCACCAAGTCTCCTATACCAAGTCCAATTCAAGGACCACCAACATCTATATAAGGGACCTCACCTCAGAAATCAGAACTATATTTTTTGGCTTGATTCTCTAATTCACAGAGATACATAGGCATCTCATAAATGCAGAGTTAAGCTACGAAACACTAGAGAAACCATTAAAGGCCTTGAGCTCCCGAACCTTAGTAATAAATACAGCAAATAATAGTTTTTTATCCATAACAAGTAATAATTATTTATATTGAATAATAAATTAATTTTTCTGTATTTAATGAATAATAATTGAACCGTTCATCCGACTTGAGCGAAACGAAAGCCCTTTAACTCAGAAAAATGATTTGTTTCTATTAAAAATAATATTAAATCCTAATTTCTTTTAGAAACTAGTTGACTTTCGATATTTATTTAATAGTAAGCCTTATTGTGTATAGAAACGAGTCCAATAAATCCTGAAAAATAGGAAACTAGTCAGATATTGTGCAGTTAAGCGAATAGCGAGTCAATTTTGATTCTAAAAATTATTTTAAACCTAAAATGACTATGTGAACTTATGTGTTATGTCAATTGTATGGTTAATTGAGTCTTATTTGCTAATGATTAATGTACGGGTTAATAATACGCGTATGGGTAGACGATAAGGGCTATGTGAAGTCGGTTTGAGACGCGATTGAGATACGGGATGACTAAATAAGTCTATTTCTTTAATAGAAGCGAAACCAAGAAGGTGAGTCGAGCCGGTCATAGACGACGGTGAATTACTTGGAGTAGATCGCGTGAAAGGCAAGTTTTTCCCCTATTCTAATTTCAGAATAGTGAAATTACTTCAGGTTCTTATCACACTTGCACACTTTTGATTCCTGTTCAGAACCACTGATACACAATTATTATTCCTTAGTTCATATTTCATTTTGATTCCTTATTTCTCCTAATTCGTTGAATCCTTTATTCATATTCTAATAGTTATACTTATATACATATATATTGATATATTCTGGTGATGGAATATATCAAAGCATACTAATTATTTTGGTTGCTACTCTATGGACTAAATGGTGACGATTGGGATCAGGTGTATACTTGATCCTAAGGACCGAGACTTAACCGGATCCTTGTGTTGGGCCGTAGAGCCTGGGTACCCGAATAGATCTATACATTGAGGTATAGATGTGCACTGTATCCTAGCTGATCAGTAGGATATAGGTGCGAACTTGTATCCAGTTTAGTTCGTTTGATATTCGCCGATAGTGGCCTTCGTTCTTTTCTCGCGAGGTTATATCTTGTAGATGTAACCAAATTACCAGTTCATTTAACTTACTATATCACCACTTATATATTACAGACTTGTTAAGCAACTTATGACTCACTCCTTTCTTGTTGTTATTCAACTTATTGTTTTTAGTTAAGAAGGAAAATGAAACCTATCAGGACTCGAGTGGTAAAGAAGCGAGTCAAGCCGTGGGATCCTCTCATACCAAAGGTGTTGATCCTGATCCAGGAAGAAAGCTTTGAGTTGCCTGTGCAGGTGTAGTGTAGATAGTTAATGAGTGTGTGAGAATAAATGAGAAAAGTAGTTTAAAACTTGTTAGACAATGCTTTGTAATAAAGAGAGTTTGTAAGATTTTAAATTGGGTTTGTAATAAAGTAGATTGTGGTTCTTGTTTTCATACTTCAACCTAAAATGATCCTGGTTAGTCTTAAAGGGGTTAGCTGTATATCTGTTTGATTGTTATACATGTACTTATACCCCTAGTCTGGAAGGCGTTACAGGTTTGGCATCAGAGTTGTAGGTTAGGTCCCTGAAAATAAGAACATTAGGATTAAGATAAGATAGGGAGATCACATAAGATATGAATAGTAGTGTTAGGATTAGATAAGTATAGGTTAGGAAGATATAAGTTTTAGGATTGCTAAGTGACCCTTCTTCTTTACTTGTTATATTATCAGATGGCATCATCAGGATCTTTCGAGAGGACTGTGACTGGCCCAGCTACACCAGCTATACCACTAGTATCAGCACATGTGTTTCCACCACTTCCACCACCACCACCACCACTACCTCAGGAGCCAACACCACCAGCTCTAGAGCAGATACCAAATCCAGTAGAGATGTTTGATCCATTAGAATTCTTTAAGCCGATGCTTCCACCTCCACTTCTGATAGAGTATCATTTTATTCCAGAGATTGAGCCAGAGGTTCCACCAGCAGTAGTGCCTCATTTGCCTGTGTATGATCCAGAGCCAGAGGTGTTTCAGATGGCCCCGGTTGAGGGGATGGATGAGCATGATGGTGGATTATAGTTGGGTTTGCCACATCAGGGCATAGCAAGGATACCGAGAGTTCCATCACACGAGTCTGTGGGGTAGGTTGCAGCACCATATATGGTTCCATATCATGAGTACAGTGTTGTGAGAGAGGATGTTGAGTATTGGAGATCACAGTATAGAGAGATCATGGGTTTGTTTGACCAGAGAGATCGAGGATCGTTAGCTACACTTCATCCAGACTACATAATGAGGCAGAGGCTTCAGTCGACAGTGCTTAGTGCCACTTTTGAGTTAGATGCTTTGATGCACGATGGGACGCATTCCTATGCAGAGTATCATAAAGCTACCCGTTTGGCACAGTCAGTCATCGAGATACTCCGGGATGAGTTAAGATGCATTCCACCAGGGTTTTGAGATTTGACAGTGGGAGACTAGTGTTGTATTATATGTGACATATGTAGATAGATGCAACATAGTATAGTGTGGTTAGTTATGTATGTATGTAGTATCTAGTTTTGACTTGTACCAGCAGTAGCCATGACAGATCTGACCGAGACTTTTGTATCAAGCACTTACACCTGAGGCTGCTGTCATATATATAAAATAAACTTTTTCAACTTTTTCATTTTGTTAATTTAAATTCCAGTCCTTATAGAAATTACATTTATTTTATTATTTTACAATTCCATATTTCAAATTATATATAATCTAAAATAGTGTAATATCATTTCCATTTCAAATTATAAAATCCTTTCAACTGATTGTTTAAATTTCAAATCACTCAAATTTCTTGTTTTAATATTAGTCAAATTGTTTTCTTTCCATAATCCATTGCTTAAATTTTTGTTTTAATACCGAATAAATTGTTCATTTATCTATTATCAACTGTTTAATAAATCATTAATAAGAATCATTTATTTTATTATCAGAAAATGGCACCAAAAAGAAAGATCGAAACTGAACTAGCTTGACTCCTTATAGAGCATAGCACTGGCCAATCTCTATACCTCAGAGTTGTTACAACCTTAACGAAGACTTGCCAAACTCAGTCATACAAGATCTCATCACTTTGAGTGGGTTCTTGCTATGTACACCAAGCCTCAAGGTCACAATGCATTAGAATTGTGGCTTGGCAGAGTGAGCTTTCGCTTCCTTATCTTCGAGGTTTCATTATCACCTTCCTTCTTCCGTCTAAGTGAGAGTGGTTGAACCTACCTAGACTAGCCTTTTCTTTGGTGAAGGGAGCTTGTGACTAAGCATCTATATCGCAATTCCTGTATAAATAATTTTTTTTTGTAGTAACAAGGCTTGTTCAAAGAAAACCACGTCCAACGTGAGGAACCGGGTAACCAAAGTCACGATGAGAATAACGGGAGTTCACTAGGCACTATCCTTCCTTTTTCTCCAAAAGTGTGCTGGTTCGAATCCAGCTCGTGATAAGGGCTTTTTGGTCATATCCGTTGGTAATGCTGTTACGGCTTAGGCTGTTCCCCCTTCAACAGCAACTCTGAGGGACAGACTAATGATACTATGGACCAAATATTCCATCTAATGTAACAACAAATGGTAATGATGCAGCAGCAAATACAGTAACAACAACAACAGATTCAGCAACAGATGTTACAACAACCACCTCGTCCTGAATCTCAGTTACCACGAGTTGTGCCTATTGTTACTTTCAAGCAGTTTTAGTTAGTTTAGCCTCCATATTTTGAGGGTACAGCGGATCCTACGAAATCTAGGGCTTGGTTGAAAGAAATGGAGAAAGCGTTTGTGCTTGTGAAAGTAGGTGATGAATAGAAGACTGTTTTGCTAGCTATTTCCTGAAAGGGGAAGCAAATTATTGGTGGGAATCCAGGAAAGCTTTAGAAGATGAACATATTGTGACCTGGGATAGGTTTACGAAATTATTTCTGGAGAAGTATTTTCCTCACTATATGAAGAACCAGATGGAAATCAAGTTCTTGGAACTGAAGCAATGAAATATGTCGGTGTTGGAATATGAAGCCAAGTTTACCGAATTGGCTAGGTTTGTTCCGGAGCAAGTGAATACTGAAGAGAAATAGGCTCGGATATTCCAACATGGATTACAACCATGGATTCGCAGTCGAGTTGCAGTTTTTAAATTGACGACTTATACCGTCGTGGTACAGAAAGTTATGATTATTGAAGGGGAAAATGAAAGGTCCCAAAAAGAAAAGGGACAAGGAAGTTTTCAGAACCGTTCCAATAGAAATCCGGAATTTCAAGCTCGGACAAATATGAATTTCGAAAGGTCAGGACAAGGCATCCAGAGAGCAGGTAATCGTTTCCAAACTCCCAATCAGCAGGGAATTATTAGAGCCCCACTACCGTACTGCAAAACATGTGGTCAGAAACATACGGGTGTCTGTATCAAGGCAAACATGATATGCTTCAGATACAAACAGAAAGGGCATTACTCTAATGAATGTCCAGCAGGAAGAACAAAAGTGACTTGTTTCCAGTATGAAAAGAAAGAACATGTTGCTAGGGATTGCAGAGGATCAGCTTTGGCCGCTAGTGTTCCGAAAGTATTGGCATTACCTCCACCACTACAGTACAATAAGCCTAGAGCAAGAACTTTTAACATGATAATGAAGGAAGCTGTGCAGAGTCCTAGTGTGATTTCAGGTACGCTTTCTGTGAATTCCGTAGATGCAAAAGTGTTGATTGATTCGGGAGCTATGAGATCTTTTATTTTTGAAGAATTCATTGATAAGATATTTTACGAAATTTAACGATTGAGCAAGACAATAATTATAAAATTAGCGAATTGTGACCAATTTCCTGTAAATCTAGTATGTCCTGAGTGCGATATCAAAATAGCCGGACATCATTTCTATGTAGACTTGATTCCTTTCAAGTTAGGAGAGTTTGATGTTATTTTAGAGATGGATTGGTTAGCTTGTCATAATGCCCAGATCGATTGCGTGAATAAAAAAGTGAAATTACGAACTGCGGAAAATGCAACGGTAATGTTTAGAGGCGAGAAACAACAGAAGAATTTTCTGACAATAATGCAGAATAAGCGATTGCTACGACATGGATGTGAAGTTTATCTAGCTTATGTATTGGATACCAAAAAGGAAAGTCTCAAGATAGAAGACATTCCAGTTGTATGTGAATTTCCTGACATTTTTCCAGATTAACTTCCAGGATTACCACCAGACCGAGAAATTGAGTTTACTATTGATTTAGCCTCATGTACAGAACCAGTTTCGAAAGCTCCATATCGAATGACACCGGTTGAAATGAAGGAATTGTCAAAGCAATTACAAGATCTTATGAACAGAGGAATTATAAGACCCAGTGTATCCTCATGGGGTGCACCAATATTGTTTGTGAAGAAGAAAGACATCAACATGCGACTGTGTATCGATTATAGTGAACTAAATAAGCTGACTATCAAAAATAAATATCCTTTGCTGTGGATCGACGATTTATTTGACCAACTAAAAAGAGTCGCATGGTTTTGCAAGATAGACGTAAGATCATGATACCATCAATTGAAGATCAAAGCTAAAGATATTCCCTAGACTGCTTTTTGTACCAGATATGGATATTATGAATTTCTCGTAATGGCATTCGGTTTGACCAACGCGCCAGCAGCGTTCATGGATTTGAAGAACATGGTATTCAAGAGGTATTTGGATAAGTTTGTGATTGTATTTATTGTTAACATCTTGATTTACTCGAAGACTGAAGAAGAACATATCGAGTATTTGAGGATTGCTTTGGAAATTTTAAGAAAGGAACAGTTTTACGCGAAGTTCTCGAAATGTGAATTTTGGTTAAATGAAGTACAATTTCTGGGCCATATCATCGGCATGAAAGCAATTAAAGTTGATCCAGCGAAGATTGAAGCCATACTGAATTGGGAAAGGCCAAAGACACCGACATAAGTCAGAAGTTTCTTGGGATTGGCAGGTTACTACAGGAGATTTGTCAAAAATTTTGTGAAGATAGCAACGCCACTGACTCGAAAAAGTGAAAAGTTCGTATGGGATGCCAAGTGTGAAGAAAGTTTTCAAGAACTGAAGAATCGGTTAGTAACTACACCGGTACTTGTGTTACCGGATGAGCAATGAGATTTCGTTATTTACAGCGACGCTTCATATCGAGGACTGGGATGTGTATTGATGCAGCACTGTAATGTAATTACATATGCTTCGAGATAATTGAAACCTCATGAACAGAAATATCCTACGCATGATCTGGAACTAGCAGCAATTGTATTTGCACTGAAACTGTGGAGACATTATCTTTACGGTGAAAAATACGAAATCTACACGGATCATAAGAGTTTAAAGTATATCTTTACGCAGAAGGAACTTAACATGAGACAACGATGATGGTTCGAGTTGATCAAGGACTATGATGTTACAATCAGCTATCATGCAGGAAAAGCGAACGTCGTGGCAGATGCGCTAAGCCAAAAAGAAAGATTGAATTTGTTGACTTCTTCAGAAGAATTAGCCAAAGAATTCGAAAAATTGGAAATTGAGATTCGTATTCCAAATGAATCCACTGAAGTTATTCATGCAATGACATTCTAGCCAGAATTATTGGAAAATATTCGAAGATGCCAAGAAGATGTGATGAGTCAAGACGACGACAATTTAACTGGAGAAGAAATCACAACTCAGAAGGATAATGAAGGAATTCTATGCTTTTCATCAAGAATCTGGATACCTAATGTGCCAGAACTGAAAGAAGAGATACTACGAGACGCTCACAGTTCAACGTATTCCATACATCCAGGAAGTACAAAAATGTATCGAGATCTGAAAGAAAACTTTTGGTGGCCAAATATGAAGAAAGAAATAGTAGAGTGGGTAAGTAAATGCTACACGTGCCAATGAGTCAAAGCAGAAAACCAACGTCCAAGCGGATTATTACAACCACTGGATATTCTAGAATGGAAATGGGAACATTTAGCAATGGATTTTATGGTAGGACTTCCAAGGACCAGAGCGAATCATGACGCAATTTGGGTGATTATCGATAGACTAACAAAGTCAGCATATTTTCAACCAATCAACGAAAGATTTTCACTCGACAAGTTAGTGCACTTATATCTCAAGGAGATTGTAATGCGACATGGAGTCCCATTATCTATTATATCTGATCGAGATCCACGTTTCAATTCAAGATTTTGGAGATAATTTTAAGAATGCCTCGGAACCAAATTAAATATGAGTACCGCTTATCATCCACAAACAGACAGATAAAGTGAAAGAACTATTCAAACAATTGAAGATATATTGCGAGTCTGCGCGATTGATTTTGAAGGTAGTTGGGATGAGCATTTACCGTTAATCGAATTTTCTTACAACAACAACTATCATGCGAGCATTGGGATGCCACCTTATGAAGCTTTATACAGAATAAAATGCAGATCACCTGTGTATTGGGATAAAGTGAGAGAACGCAAAATTTTAGGTCTAGAATTGATTCAACAAACCAAGGAGAAGATAGAACTTATCCGGAAGTGACTCGACATAAACATGCAGATCAAGCTAGGAAAGACATGGACTACCAGGAAGGAGAGCATGTATTACTCAAAATATCGTCATGGAAATGATTGACCAGATTTTGCAACAAGGGTAAATTAAAGCGACGATATGTTGGTCCATTTGAAATCTTTAAGAGGGTTGGAAAAGTTGCGTACGAGTTAGCTTTACCACCTCATATGCAACATATCCATAATGTGTTTCACGTGTCAATGCTTAAGCGATATACTCCTGATTCTAGACATGTAATAGAATATGAGCCGATAGAGATTCAACCTGATTTCTCTTATATAAAACAACGATTTAGAATTCTAGATCGTCAAGAGAGAGTATTGAGAAATAAGTCTGTATATTTAGTGCGAGTCTTGTGGAGAAATCCTATAGTTGAAAAGTCAATCTGGGAACTTGAGAGAGAAATGTTAGAAAAGTATCCCCATTTATTTTCTTAGCAAGATTCTGAGGACATAATCCTATTAAAGGGGGGGGGGATGATGTAACGTCTGAGAAATTACGCTTGTATTATATCATATTAATGATA
This sequence comes from Apium graveolens, assembly GCF_009905375.1. Lineage (NCBI taxonomy): Eukaryota > Viridiplantae > Streptophyta > Magnoliopsida > Apiales > Apiaceae > Apium > Apium graveolens. Next base: position 248,016,108 of record NC_133650.1, on the reverse strand, counting down.
AATTATGTTTTTTAATATGTCATTTATGTGTAATTAGTTATAAAACCCTAGCTGTTATGTGCTATGTGTATTATGTATTATCCGGGTATTTTCAGGATATTTTTAAGATATTTTATTTTGTAATTAAAGCCTTCGTATCAAAAGTTATACGACCCGAACTATGATTTTATAGCTAATATTTCAAATAAAATAATTGGCGTTATTTTTCGTAGAACGGCTTGTACCATCGCGTTATTCTGAACATAAATTTTCTCATTTCACGAAAAATGACTTTTCCGGGCCCAATTGGGTGTTAAAACCCCCCACAAAAATCACATTTTAATTTTTATAAAATTATGGGACTTTCATTTACACCATTTCTTTGTATTTTTGAATTATTCAAAATTTTTTGGAACTTTTGGCAAATATATTATATATTAATTATTTAAAAATTAAAATTTAATACTCAAAAATTATGAAATTAGGGGCCAATTAATTTTAAAAGATGTATAATTAGGGCCTTAATTTTAATTAGGAGTATTATTTTACCTACTATAAATAGCCTAAATTTTATTTAATTATTATTAATTAATTACTGAAAATCAGAAATATATATAAATTCTCTGAAATCCGGGTCAGGTATTCCAGGGTCGGGTCGAACAATTAAGCAGTGATTTTGGATTAATTTCTACATCAAATCGATCGATGTGAGTATCAACATTGATCCCCTTAATATGTTCTTTCGGTTCCTGGTGTTAATTTCATGTTTTAATTCTTTGTTTTTCAATTTTAATTTCTAGGGTTTAAACCCGAATTAAGACTTTGTTAGTCCCTTAACAATATGACAAGAATTACAGAAGGGGGTTGAATGGAATTCTTGAAACTTTTTCTTGAAATAAAATGCTCTAACTCAAATATAAAAATAAGTGTACTGATTAGCACAATGCTGAATAAAAACTTAAGTGAATCAAAACACAAGTAATTAAAAACAAGAGTCTTTAAAAACTTTCTGGTGGATTTGAATGAATTTACCAGAGATATATATTATATATCGAGAGAACTCTGTGTGCAGAAAATGCTCACAGCTGCTTACAATAAATGAACTTCTAAGACTGCAGAGAAATGCTAAGAATCCTGCTTAAAAATGTTTCTATGCTTCTTTACTTAGATCGATAGTGTCTTAGTTGCTACTACTTGGTTTATATATCACCAAGATTACAAAGTAATAAAACAAGATAATAAAACAAAAACTATCTAGTCTATTATAATGCTACTTCATTACTCTATTCCAGCATATTTGAATATCTTCATAATAACATAGAAATGGCAATGTTTCTTTGTTCTCGAAAACCCAGTTGAATAGGCTACCACATTTAATTTGCATCCACTCGATGCATGTGACTGTGTTGTCACTGTCAACAGATATTTGAATTCTTTATCCGTCGGGTTCATGATCATCCGTCGAGTTATTGATCATCCTTCAGGTTGTCTATTTGATCATCCGTCGACTTCATTGTAGGTTATCCGTGGGTAGCAAACTGGCACTTGACTTTATTTCATTTATGCAAAATTACAAGACATCATCTATGTACAATTAATCAACCTATTCTGCATATCTAGTTAAAGTCAATATGACTTGAATACTACTTACAGAATCTATACAATGGTGAATGCGAAAATGTGCTACAGACTTATTGTTACATAAGCTACTCACTCGATGGATAATAAGTTATCATCCGTCGGGACTATAATGAGTCATCCGTCGGGACTATAAATCTTATCCGTCGAGTGCTACATTATTTCACTAAGTAAAATCTACTAAGGTGTTTTGTCCATGAAATCATCAAGTACACAACATATACACAACAATCTCCCCCACTTTATGTCTACTGGAATTGTAGCCATAAATTAAGAGATACTTGATGATAACAAAATACCCTAAGAATATAACTTTAAGAGAAAGTAGATATTACTGAAAAGTGCTTCAATTAATAAGAAAAATATACAAAGTTTTGCTCACAGTCATTTTTCAAGATGCTCCTCTAGCCTGAGCAGATTTGTCTAGTTTCTTGAAGGTCTGGATCTCTTTCCAAGCTTTCTGTTATTTTCCTCAATCTGATTTTGGAGCTGCCTGTGGAATTCCAGTTCATCAGATTCTGAGAGATTTAGCTTTTCTTGCATTTCCAAAAGAGTCTCATTGCTAGAGATGCTCAATTGGTCTTCTAATCTGAAGAATCTTCTCACACCTTTATCATCTATGAACTCCATCAGCCAGTAGGGCCTTAGATGCACTCTTCTCCCTGTATAAGGGATGATTAGAGTCTTTGGGAGTGCATCTTTAGCTCTAACACTCCTTAGTTTTTCAATCTTCTTCAATACCAATCTTCTTGCAGTAATGTTGAACCCAAAGTTCTTCTTGAAGGATGAATAAACTTTAATCAGTACAGTTTGGCTTTCTTGAAGGATCCTGTGAAGAGGCCATTGAATCTCCTTTCCTCCTTTGTACTTGAACACTAACCTTTCAGGTAGGTTTCTATATGCATCAATCCCTCTCACTTCATCTAGCTCATCCAGATAGAGGTTTAGATCAGAAAATTCTTTGATGTCACACAAGTACAGATAGTTCCCTTACTGACTTTAGATTGAGCTTTGACTTGAGACTGGATTTAATAGGTGACAGCTTCACTTTCTTGACTGCTCTTGACTTTGCTCTTATTGGCTTGCTAAGGATTAGTAGATTGAATTCAGGAATCGGTATGTTCTCCCATTCTATTGGCTCATCCTTGGGCACAATAGGTTCACCATGAATATTTCTGTAGGGATCCACCACCCTGATATCTTCAAATACCATAGAGGGCATTGATGCTTGAATTGTAGATGGTGTGGATTCCTTAGGAAATTGATCTTCCAATTCCTTGTCAACAATATCCAGTTTCATTTTAGTTCTTTTAGCCAATTCCTTTTTTCTTGGAGAATTCTTCTGTTGTTCAACTTGCTTCTTTGATTCAATGGCTTCAGATGGTTGAGAAGAAATTTGTTGTGATGAATTTACAGCATGTAGTTTGGCCAAGATAGCAATATGCTCTTTCTTTTGTTTAGTCTTTTTAGTATCCAGAGCAGTTTGCTTCTTTTCTTGCTTCAATGTAGCCTTTTCTTCTCTCTTTGCTTGAGCAAATTGAGGATGTCCAACCACCACACAAATTTCTTTCCCATTTTTGAAAATCTTGGCAATTCTCCTTTTGGAAGCTGAATCAGCTGAATCTTTTTACAAAGTAATTGACCTTGACAGAAGCTTTTTCTCATCAGGCTTGGGTGTCTCATACACAGTGTCCAAAGGGTTCTTCAATGATGATTTTGAGTAGTTTACCCTTGGTTTCAGAATTATTTCAGCATTTGGAGATTTGATACAGGAAGGTTGTCCTCTTTTCAGATAATTCATGTTCATCTCATTCACACTAATTTGCTTGACTTGAGAGTGATGGATGGCTGACTTGACTGACTCCTTGACAAGTTCAAACTTCTTCTGTATTTCCTCATCAATCTTCTCCCAGTTGACTAAACTCAACTTTTCCTTATCAGCTGCTCTTAAGTTGGCTGCTACTGCATTGATCAGATCTATACTATCTGTAACTGATGGCTTTGAGATAGTAATTGGAGGTACAATTACTTTAGTGATTTGAATTTGAAGCCTCTCCCCCTCACTTAATCCTTTCTCCCTCTTTTTGTTATCATCAAGTTGAGCAGAGGAGGGGGTTTGAGCAACCACCAATTTTTGAAGTAGATCAGTCTGTTGGGCTTGATGGAGATGAATGGCAGTTAAAGATGCTTCCATAGATGACATTCTTGTGTCCAAGGCATCTATCTTGGTTGACAGATCAAAATTTTTCCTTAATTGCCTCTTGATGTCAAGCATTGTAGCTTCTGGAAGTTTAGAATCTATCCTGTCTGAAATAGCCTTTTTCATCTCCTCAATATCATTCTTCATAGTATTCACATCTCTAGTATGCTGGAAGCCTTGGATTTGTTGAAGTTACAGGGAGTCTAGATGTGCCTGAAGGAGCTTCTTGGTGCTGGCATTGGTAGTGGTTTGAAGAGCAGTATTGGTCTGATTGATTAATTGGATCAGGTTTGTCTTGAAGTAATGCTCATCACAGTGCTTTGAGAATGCCCATGATGGCATACCTGACCTTGAACTTGAGCCTACCTCTCCCCCTATGTCCATTGCTTCATCTTCACTGTCCCCACTCCCATCTCCAAAGAAATCAGCTGAACCACTAGTCTCATAGTCCACATCACCAGCTGTAGAAGGCAAAGATGTGATGGCATCCTTAGCTCTCATTATAGACTGTGTGGTATGCACCAAATTCAGCATCCTTTCTGCATTGTCATTGCCCTGTTCAGCTAGAAGTTGATAAGCTGGAACAGGGTGAGTAATTGCCTCAGCATCAAGGGAAGTGGAATCTATAACAGCTTTAGGATGCTGAGATAGTCCTTCCCTGTCTGCATCCTGGACATTCATTGACTCACTAGCAATGACATCTATCCTTATTGCTCCAGTACCTACATTTCTCTCATTTTCTCTCTTTTGTTGTATCAGGGTCTCACCCTGGATCCCCACCCTAACACCCTCACCTTCACCTACTAAGGTGGGACTCCTCTCACTCTCTTTTGCCAATCCTGAAGAAATGGATTGCAGATTTTCACTCATTTCCTCTGCTTTTTCCTGGGAGCAACCCAGACTCTCACTCAAAACACTATTCTCTCTCAATCCTAAGAGTGACTGTACAACCACTAAATCTTCTGAACTTGAAATAATTGAAGTTTGAAATTGTGCAGAGATACTCGACGGATGAGTGATATCCATCAAGTGAGTGGTTTTGCTATCCGACGGATAACTGCTGTTAGGCTTATCCGTCGGGATACAATCACTACTCGATGGATGAGCAATATCCGTCGAGAGAGTAGAAATGAATGAGCTGGGAATAGAAACTATTGTTGACTCTGTGCTGATTGAAGAGATTTTAGGCACAGATGACACAACAGTTCCTGAAAGAATTGGAAAGTGAGCCAACAAATCATCTAAAAGATGATGCTCACTTGCACTAGATTTTGGCTTCCCCAACAGAGTTAAAGAAGGGGAATCAGGAATTGATGTGTTTATCATATCCACATCCAGAGAATTTATTGGTGAGTTTGGTGTTTGAGGTGCTTCTATAACTAGAGATTTTGGTTGTGACTCCATATTTATTGGAGCCACATCAAACTGAATTTGTGAAGGTGCAGTGACTGTGTCTTTAGCACCAGTTTGCACAATGTGTGTACCCTGTGCATCCCCAAAGGTTTTAGATTTCTTCTTTCTGGCATAAGTTTGGGGTGAGATTATATCCCTAACCCCCTTGGCCTGTGCTCTTGGTTAAGAGCTTTGTTCAATAGCTACATCCTTTTGGGAGGATGCAGTTAGAAATGAGATTTTATCCTTTTTAAGTACTGCAGTTTGTTGGGAAACTGCAGTGTGGCTAGGCTGGGATTCACTCAACTCTCCAACCTTATTCTTGGGGTTTCTTTGATGTTCACCCCTTCCCTCACCTAACTTAACCTCCTTCACACTCCCCTCTTTGGATTTAGTGGATTTTTTAACTGGCATCTTTTGGGAGATACCAGAGGGGGCTTTCTTTGACTTGGAATTTGAAATAATTGTAGGTTTGGCAGCTTTGGTAGGCAACTGTTTGGTCATTGACACAGTTGCCATAGCTACACTTGAACTCAAAGAAATTGCGGAGGTTGAAATAGTTGTAGGGATTGATGAACTTACCTCACTTACCTGAGGTGCTTGCATTACAGGAAAATAGAACATTGGCACATTCTTCTGATGATTGGCCCTGTTCAAATCTGCAATGAGCCTTCTCTCTTGAACCCAACAATCTAGTTTGTTGTTATGGTTCTCAAGCACAATCTCTTCACAGTGGTGGTTAGCTAATAACATAAGAAATCTAGCATAATACACATTCTTACCTCTTTTATTTAACTCTCCTAGTTTAAAACTTAACTCAAACAAGACAAGATCACTGAAATTGTAGAATTTATCTGTAACTAGCATGTAGAGCATGTTAAGCATGGAAATATTCACTGAATCAAAATTACTGACCTTTCTTGAGAAAACTTTTGTAACTACATCACATAAGAAACTCCACTCTTTCCTAAGACCCATTCTCCTAATATCACTCAGTTTAGAAGTAGGAAGTACATAGTGCACGGAATTAAGCATATTGATTATATCAGTGTCAGTGTGTGGTGAAGTCACATTGTTATCAGGAATTTTGAAACATGCTTTTATCACATCACTATTGATACAGAATTCTTTACCTTTAATGGTTAGAATAATGGTCTTATCTGTAGAGTTATAGGTAGCAGTGGTCCACATCTCTTCAACAACTTCACAGAAGATTGTGGGTGATTCCAGCATGGCATAATTGAGCTTGCAACTCTTCACAAAGTCCATCATCTTGTGATAGTCTCCAGATTGTTGAATACCCTTGTTCACTAGTGCGGTGAAATTGTTCTTCTCATAAATGAACCCAGTTTGAGACATAATCTTTACAACAGGTGCCATTGTTAGAGAATAAGAGCTTGAAGAGAAAGAGAGTAAGTGCTTTGAGAGAGAATGAAATAAGAGCAGTTAAATTGAGAATGATAAAAGAAAAGCAATTACAATGAAATAAGCTTTTATGCTATCTCAAAAATAACTGATAAAAGTAATAAAGTAAAATAAAGTAACCAATAGAAATTGCCTAAAATAGCCATTTAAAAATAAACTGTAAAAATTCCACCCATTATTCGTCGTGTTATGCTTACAAACTGTAAGTACACTCGATACATAATGTACAAGGAATTAACGGCTGAGATTAAGATAATTCGACGGATGAGGATAAACTGTTATCCGTCGAGACATAAAATAATCCAAAAACATAATTGATTTTTGTTAGCAAATATTATATCGACGGATGATCAAACTCGATGGATAAAGATCATCCGTCGAGATGTAAATTTTGACTTAGCCAAAATTTCATTTAAGACTGAAAAATCAATTAAGTTTCTGGCTGCATTTCAACTTGCAAATTAACTCAGATAGATTTAAGAGTAATTAAGCATACTTAACTCACTTACTAACCTTGAAAAGGTGGATTCATCCAGTGGCTTGGTAAAGATATCTGCAAGCTGCTTCTCACTTGGAACAAAATATAGTTCCACAGTACCATTCATTACATGTTCCCTTATGAAATGGTACTTGATATCTATGTGCTTTGTCCTTGAATGTTGTACTGGATTTTTAGTGATGGCAAATGCACTTGTGTTACCACAGAAAATAGGAATCCTTTCAACTTACAAACCATAGTCTAGCAATTGATTTTTCATCCATAATATCTGTGCACAGCAACTGCCAGCAGCAATATATTCAGCTTCAGCTGGAGAAGTAGAAACTGAATTTTGCTTTTTACTGAACCAGGACACAAGCTTGTTTCCTAGAAATTGACAGGTTCCTGTTGTACTTTTTCTATCAATTCTACAACCTGCATAATCTGCATCTGAATAACCAGTTAGATCAAAACCAGAATCTCTAGGGTACCAAATGCCAAGATTTGGTGTTCCCTTGAGATATCTGAAAATTCTCTTAATAGCTATTAAGTGAGATTCTCTAGAATCAGCCTGAAATCTAGCACATAAACATGTAGCAAACATTATATTTGTCCTACTAGCTGTTAAGTACAGAAGTGAGCCAACCATGCCTCTATAACTTGAAATATACACAGACTTTTCAGTAGTGTTTACCTCAAGCTTAGTTGCAGTGGCCATGGGAGTTTTTGCAGATGTGCAATCCATTAGATCAAACTTCTTTAGAAGATCAAAAATATATTTAGTTTGACTAATGAATATTCCATCACTAACTTGCTTAACTTGTAAGCCAAGAAAGTAAGTTAGTTCTCCCATCATACTCATTTCATACTTACTTTGCATCAATTTGGCAAACTTTTTGCAAAGTTTCTCATCTGTAGAGCCAAAAATAATATCATCTACATAAATTTGAACAAGTATACTAGAGCCATTAACATTTCTGAAAAATAAATTTTTATCTACAGTACCTCTTGTGAAGTGATTTTCTAAAAGGAACTTTGATAGAGTGTCATACCAGGCTCTAGGTGCTTGCTTCAGTCCATAAAGTGCTTTCAAAAGATAATAGACATGTTCTGGAAAATTTGGATCTTCAAAGCCAGGAGGTTGACTGACATAGACTTCTTCCTCCAAATCTCCATTTAGAAAGGCACTTTTGACATCCATTTGATAGACCTTGAAACTGGCATGGGCTGCATAGGCTAGGAAGATTCTGATGGCTTCAAGTCTTGCAACAGGAGAAAATATATCATCAAAATCTATTCCTTCTTGCTGACAATAGCCCTTAGCAACCAATCTAGCTTTGTTCCTGACTACTATGCCATTTTCATCCATCTTGTTTCTGAATACCCATTTAGTATCTATTGGATTCATTCCTTTAGGCTTGGGCACCAGCTTCCATACATTATTCCTTTCAAATTGGTTTAGCTCCTCCTGTATAGCTAAAATCTAATCAGGATCTAACAAAGCTTCTTCTACCTTCTTTGGTTCTTCCTTGGAAAGAAAGTTGTTGTATAGACATTCTTCCAGAGTTGCTCTTCTTGTTTGAACTCTAGAAGACACATCACCAATGATAAGCTCAAAGGGGTGATCTTTTGTCGTTTTCCTTTGTTGAGGTAGATTAGCTCTGGATGAAGAAACCTTATTGTTGCCTTGATGTGTGATTGAGTTTTGATTGTTAGAAACTCCCCCTGAGTTTGTGGATCTTTGATTTGAGAAAGGGGAACTTTCTATAGGTGGTCTATCTTGACTTCCTGCTCCTTTTGATAACCCGACCGATGGTGAACTTTGAGTACCGACGGATGAAGCTGGTTGTCTCCCGACGGATAACGCAGATTGCCTTCCGACGGATGAAGCATTATGCAACTCGACAGATGTTGAGTTTTGTGCTTCATTGGTAGAAGATTTATCTGCATTATCCTTAGATACTGTTTCTTGATCACTTTCATCATCACTAACCATCTCCATATTGTCGAATTGGAGATGATGTCATCCAACCAATGAGAAGAGGACAAAGAGGGGAGGGTGACATCACATGATGACATAAGCATGACAAAAGGGAAGGAATTGTTGGATGATTTAAAACCACACAAAGTTCAAGGTTAAAAAGGTAATTAACCAAAACAAATCAAAAGAAAATCAACCAACCAAAACAAAACAAAGCAAAACACAAAATCATTTCTTCTTCAACCAAGGAGCTCTCGGCTTTTCTTCATTTCACGAAGAAGAATTTTCAAAATTCAAGTTCCAAGCTTCCTAAATTGGTAAGATAATTATCTAGTACTCCTTATGCATAGTTATGGCTATTCTATAAGTTTAAGCCTCCAAATCATTCACAATCTTCTCCAAGAAATCAATGAAGAAGATAATGAATAGTGATTTCAAGATTTTTAACTTGAGTTTTCTTGTTTTTCCTTTAAGATCCAAGCATCCCTAAGACATCTCAAGGCTTCTTAAGGCTTCCTAGCTACTCACATCACTTCAAGGAAGGTATATCATCTCCAAACCCTAGCTTTACTTTGTATATTAGGATGATTTTGGTTGTTATGGTAAAAGAGTAGCTTAATGCTTGTAGGTTTAGAGTTTGGGTTTGAGTTGTAGTGAATTGAATGTTAAAACTTGTTGATTAGTAAAGGACTTAAGTATAGTTTTAAATTCATGATTGAGAATAACATAAATTGGAGAACTTGAGGTTTTAGGGGCTGTTGTAGTGTGATATGGTTGGACTTTGGTTGTATGAATGGATTGGGGTTGATTGGTGATGGTTTTGGAATGGTATAAATTTGGGAAATCGCGTAAACATAGCCGTCGTAATGTCCGATTTACTTTAGACTGCTTTTGTTCATAACATTAAGACCCGAGAACTCCCTGATAGGTTTTAACCATTGCCATGTTTAGATAGTTCATGTTACGAGCTTCGTTTTGATATGTGGTTCGATTGATTCCGATGTACGGTTTAGGAGAAACGGCCGTTTTAAGTAACGACATTTCGCGAACGAACCATTACCCCTCGCCTTACTTTGAAACATAGGATAAAGACCTTAAAGGACTAATTGGAGTATGAAACATTTATGTAAAGTGTAATAGGAAGTTGGTAAGATACTCGCGAAGGAATCTCCTTAAAACTCGTAATGGGTAAATTATTAAAAATGGTGGAGCCGAGGGTACTCGAGTGATTTAAGAGAATCAGTAAGCGCAAAGCGAGCGTTAGAGTCTAATTTGGTTAAAGTATAGATTTACAAGTGACTTTGATTTAATTCCAACTCACATGTTGTTTATAGGTTACCAGACTCGTCCCGAGCAATTTGTAACCCCCAGTCACTCAGGTATTTTTTCTACCCGTATAACTGTTGTTGTGATGTATATGTGTATATGCATGATCTTGTGATAAATGCATATTTGTTATTAGCAAATTCTTGCGATATATTGTAGCATGTGATATGGTATATATGCATGCCTGTTTCGTATTCTTGATGCATATATCTGTTGATTCAGTTGATAATACCTATGCTAGAGATAAGCGGTATTTGAGTATACCCTTAGTATAGGGGATCCAAAGGTGAACTTTTTCTAAAACCGGGAGGTGAGGCTCCCGAGTATTATTTATATACATATATATATATATATATATGAATAGTTTTTAAAACTATTAATCGAATAAGGTTTATTCGATAACTTTATATTAATTAATGAATATTACTTGAATATTCACTCGAGGACTTATGACTCCTTTTATTTTATTTAATGAATATTATTTCGAATATTCATTCGAGGGCTTATGACTCAGTTTATATTATCTAATGAATATTATTGGAATATTTATTTGAGGATCTATGACTCCGATTATTTGCTGAGATATATTCTTTATTTTATTAAAGAATAAGGTGTCGATAATCAAACTTATCTTTGATTATTCAAATAAAGATAGTACTTTCGTATAAGTATATCTTTGGTTATTTAATACTCATTTCAAGTATAAGTTTTACAACTTCTACCTCAATTATTTGTATAAAGATTATTCTTTATGGGAATATTATTTAAATAATAATATTCAGATATTTTCTAATATATTGGAGCTGACTTACTTTATTAAATCAGCATTACTCCAAACACTCTTTAAAGTATTTTCGAGTCTTTAAAAATGATTTTTAAAAGTTAAAGCGGATCCCAAAAACTCATTTTTTATATATTTAAGATCTTCCTTTTTAAAGGGGATTTAAATACTCGCTCAAAACCAGAGGGATCCGGCTCTGTGGTGTATTTTATATTCGCAACAAGGTTGCGGTTTTGGTAAATGAATTGATTACTTACCCAACGTTCGGGAAGTAAGTCCATCTATCGAGTCGGCATAAGCAACATGGGCTCATTGGGCGTCCATGATAGTGTAAGTGGCTCAGTGGGAGTCCATCAAATGTGTAAGTGGCTGAGTGGCAGTCCAGCATAAGGTCCTATTGCGACCAGGGTCATGACCAGTGGGGAATTCGTCCATCTACTAGTAGAAAAGGTTACTTATTGATATCTTTGCCTGATCAGCAAGATATCGGGTTTATGCCACAATTCTTTTCCTTTCCAAAAATTCATTGGATGTTACAAACTCTGTTCATACTTTACATGACAGAGGTTTTCAGGAACTGTATAAAGAAGATATATATGTGGATATATATATCAGAACTTAATGAAGTATATCACAACTTCATTTCCTTCAAAAATACTTCAAAGATTTAATCTATTCAAATCTTGTCTCGTAGTCTCATCTATGTGATGAACTGTTGAAAGCTCATTATACTTTGAACAGTGGTAGTTCAAGTAGCTTTATAAATGATATAAGTATAGTGAAGTATTTGGTAACTTCATCCCTTGTTTTTGCTTATATCCAGTAAGTAATTATCTTACACTTGATAAAGGATTTTAGTAAGTTATCCATTTAGATACTTGCATTATTGTTTACACCATATATTATCTTGCGAGCTGTAATGCTCACTCTTGCTTTATTTCTTCATCACACAACAACAGTTAGGAAAGATGGCCAGACTCAAGCAGAACCAGCGCAAGAGCGTGGGAAGCGCCCCGCGCCTTCCCGTTGAGATCATAGCTGTTATAGCTGCAGAGGTAGATCTATCTGTAGATCAGACCTTCTACTTTTGAGAATCAATTATGTATAATTAAAACTTGTGGCAGATAATGGCAATTAATTATAAACTTATTAAGTAATCATTTTGGGTTGTAATAACTTTTAAATTGTGGATTCAAAGACTTGTACTTATTTCAATTTCATCTCTGAGACTATAACGGGTTGTGGTGTGTGTTAGTGTGGGGTCATAGCATAAGGTTAATTATTATTAATTAAGTGAAGTGATATTGTGGAAAGAAAGACCGTGACGACCCGGATCCCCGACCCCGGATCTGGGGGTGTTACAGAAATGGTATCAGAGCCAAGCGTTATAAACCTCAGAGATGATGCGACGATATAATAATAAACTCACAAAGATAATAAGAACTCTTGCCAAGTTCATGGTCGAACTACTTAAAGTAGCACTGACAGTTAAAATCCTTACGGGAACCCTTATAAGTATCATGATAGTAACTTAGCTCGTTTAATATGTAGGCGCATGAGATAGAGGACCCTGAGATGTTCGAGCGTGAGCATGATGAGGCACTGCTAGATGTCGAGGATCAGGAGGAACCTGAGATGGAGGAGGATGAGGAGGACCCCTCAGAGGAGTCAGAGACAGAGGTCATTGCTATTTCAGATGAGGAGGACCCGGATGAGGTCCCAGTAGCTGAGGAGCGTGTCGGAGCTATGGTAGTGTACACTGGTACCCCTTTACCCACACTCCCGGTGGTCAGAGCTCCTACCCCTCCACCACTATCTTGGAGCCCCTATGATGACAGCTCAGAGACCCATAATCTCGAGCCTAGGCAGACTGAGGAGGCACCCCCAGCGGCTCCGGATTCACCACCTCTCGACCTTGCCCATAGGCAGTCTTTGTTAGCCCACGGCTATGTTCAGGATGTACTGAGGACCCGAGTGGCTGTTGCTGAGGCCCTACTGGATGAGGCCAGGAGGGAGTTGGATGTGGAGAGGGCGGGTAGGCATACCCGAGCTTATGAGACTAGGGCTGCTATACCCCGATCCTTGAGGAGGGAGCTGACGGGGATAGAGCTCACGTCCCGAGCGAGACTCAGATCGCTCTAGGGGGACAGGCATGGTAGTATCTCCAGGCGGCAGGCCGACTATATCTTCCGTTGTGCGATGGAAAGGGTATGGGAGCTGACCCGCTCCGGTGTGTGATTCAGGACTGACGATGGGATAGTCTAGTTGTCTAGTTAGTCGAGGCCTTAGTAAGAGCCAATTTTCCGGGATGGTTGACTTGTATATAGCATCCCTTTTTCTGACTAGACAGATAGACTCTTGTGTATCACTTTTGGGACAGATGGTTGTAGCACTGTTGTACTTTTGACCAAGATCAAACTATGTATTTCTCGCATTATGTATATATTTGTTTCCTTTCGGTTCAGTTCCTTAGTGACGAGATCACTGTTTTTATCATTATTATTACTGCACTTCTTATTAGAACTGTCATAATATTATAGAATTGCGAGATACATTCTCCCCATTATAGAGCTATGCAAGGCACAATGTTGTGTATGATTGTGACCTAACGTTGAATTTTTCCCAATAATTTTTTTTATCAGTATCATGCCGCCAAGAAAGATTGGAACTAGGGCGAACCCTGGATCTGAGGACCAGGGAAGCCATAACCAGGACGATAGGAACCAGGAACACAGTGAAGAGGTAGATGAGGATTATGTTGAACAGGATGACTCCCTGTATGAAGAGGAAGAGGAAACATATGATGTTGAGGGATTTGAGATAGAGGCTGAGGAAGGAGAAACTGAGGTTGAGCAACCAGTACCAAACCCAGGCATGGATCCCATGGGCCAGTTCATGCAACTACTAAGGCAGAACTTGGAACGTCAACCCAACCCACCCCCTCAAGGAAATAACAATGCTGTGGCAAACTCTTTCAGGGCTTTTAAGTCCCTTAAGCCCCCTGAGTTCCACGGATCAGCCGACCCAGTTGAGGCAAGGGCATGGTTAAAGGAAATGGAGAAATCCTTTGATATTTTGAGTACCGATGAGGCACAAAAGACTGTATTTGCTACCTACCTTCTGAAAGGAGAGGCCAACTACTAGTGGGAGGCCAAGAAAAACATGGAGACAGATGCTATCATAACCTGGGAGAGGTTCAGTGTAATAACCCCCAAAATTTTCAACTTTTTGTAACCCTTGTGAATAGTGTTTTTGCTGAATAAGAAAACTTTTCATGCCACACTATATAGGGGTTCTGTTATGGATATTCTGAGATTTTATTAGTACTCTATATGGTATATAAGTGCATGTAAAGATCGTCAGAACCCAATTCCGAACACTTTGATTTTTCCCGGAAATCCACTAGATACGGAAAGAATTGAGTATAAGGTAACAGGATAAAAAGGATTTAAATTAAAGGATTATAAGAGAGGATCATAAAAGGAATATAATATATTGAGAATGGTTAAGGGAACCTAAGTAATAAGATCCCGGGTATGATCCCTCAAACGATAAACGAAAACGAAAGTTAAGCGAACCGTATAACAGATCAGCGATCATTAGGCAAACAATTAGGAACTTAATCAAAGGGATTAGAGAGGATGATGTCACCCAACCAATGAGAAGAGGACAAGGAGGGGAAGATGACATCATAGCATGACATAAGCATGACATAAGAAGTAAGGAAATGTGGTGGATTGTTAACCACACAAAACCAAGGTTAAATTGGTAATTAACCTAAAATAAAACAAATCTAATTCAATCAACCAAGCCAAACAAATCATTTCTCATCAAAACAAACTTTTATTCTTCATCACCAAGGCTTGCTCTCGGCTTTTGCCATTTCCAAGGGAAACAAATTTCAAAACTCAAGATCAAGGCTTCCTAAATTGGTAAGATAATTCCCTAGTCATCCTTATGCATAGTTATGGCTATATTATGAGTTTAAGCCTTCAATTTTTTCTCAATATTCTTCAAGAAATCAATGAAGAAGACAATGAATAGTGATTTCAAAGATTTTAACTTGATTTTCTTGTTTTTCCTTTAAGATCCAAGCATCCCTAAGACTTCTCAAGGCTTCTAAAGGCTTCCTAGCTACTCCCACCACTTCAAGGAAGGTATATCATCTCCAAACCCTAGATTCCTTTGTATAATAAGATGATTTTGATTATTATGGTGATATAGTAGCTTAATGCTTGTGGTTTAGAGTTTGGGTTGGAGTGGTAGTGAAATGGAATGGTGAATCTTGTTGTTTAGATTAAAAAAACTTAAGTATAGTTAAATTCAAGCTTAGGCATAAGTATCAATGTTAATATTGAATTGATTGGGGCTGTTATGATGTGATAAGGATGGACTTTGGTTGTATGAATGGGTTGAGGTTGAATTGTGATGGTTTTTGAATGGTTTAAATTTGGGAAATCGCGTAAATATAGCCATCGTAATGTCCGATTTACTTTAGACTGCTTTTGTTCATAACATTTGGACCCGAGAGCTCCCTGCTAGATTATTACCATTGCCATGTTTAGATATCTCATGTTACGAGCTTCGTTTTGATATGTAGTTCGTTTAATTCCGATATACGGTTTAGGAGAAACGACCGTTTTAAGTAACGGCATTTCGCGAACGAAACTTTTCCCCTCGCCTTACTTTGAAACATAGGTTAAAGACCAAAAAGAGTTAATTAATGTATGAAACAATTATGGTAAGAGTGTTAGGCAGTTGGTAAGACATTCGCGAAGGAATCGCTTTAAAACTCGTAATGGTTAAATTATTAAAAATGGTGGAGCCGAGGGTACTCGAGTGACTTAAGAGAATCAGTAAGCGCAAAACAAGCGTTAGAGTCTAAGTTAGTTAAAGTATAGATTTACAAGTGACTTTGGTTTAATTCCAACTTACTTGTTGTTTATAGGTTACCAGACTCATCCCGAGCCTTTTATCACCCCCAGTCGCTCAGGCAAGTTTTCTACCCGTTATAACTGTTGTTGTGATGTATATGTGTATATGCATGATCTTGTGATAAATGCATATTTGTGATTAGCAAATTCTTGCGATATATTGTAGCATGTGATATGGTATATATGCAGGCTTGTTTCATATTCTTGATTTATATATCTGTTGGTTAAAATGCTTACAATTGCATAATACCTATGCTAGAGATAAGCGGTATTGAGTTTACCCTTAGTGGAGGGGATCAAAAGGTGAAAACATTTTCTAAAACCGGGAGTCGAGGATCCCGAGTAGATTTTATATATTTATATATATATATATATATATATATATGGTTATAGTTTTCACAACTATTAATCGAATAAGGTTTATTCGATAACTCTATTTTATTAATGAATATTATCTTGAATATTCATTCGAGGACTTATGACTCCTTTATATTATTTATTGAATATTACTTGGATATTCATTTGAGGATGTATGACTCCTTTATTTTATTTATCGAATATTATTTATAATATTCATTCGAGGTATTATGACTCCGCTTATTACTGAAATATATTCTTTATTTTATTAAAGAATAAGGTGTCAATAATCAAACTTATTTTCGATTATTCAAATAAAGATAGTACTTTCATATAAGTATATCTTTGGTTATTTAATATCCATTTCAAGTATAAGTTTTAAAACTTCTACTTTGATTATTTTTATAAGGATTATCTTTATGAGAATATTATTTAAATAATAATATTCAGATATTTTCTAGTATATCGGGACTGATTTATTTTAATAAATCAGCAGTACTCCAAACATTCTTAAAAATGTTTTCGAGTCTTCAAAATGATTTTTAAAGTTAGAGTGGACCCCAAAACTCATTTTTTATATTTAAGATCTTCCTTTCAAAGGGGATTTAAATACTCGCTCAAAACCTGGGGGATCCAGCTCTGTGGTGCATTTTACATTCGCAACGTGGTTGCTGTTTTGAGAAAACTAATAAATTGATTTCTTACCCAACGTTCGGGAAGTAAGCCCATCTAATTGAGTTGGCATAAGCGACAGGCCGGGGTACGGTCTATCAAAGTGTAAGTGGCTGGGTGGCAGTCCATCGACGCGTAAGAGGCCGGGTGGCGGTCCAGCACAAGGTCCTTATGTGGCCAGGGTGATGACCGGTGGGGGATTCATCCATCTACTAGTAGAAAAGGTTACTTATTGGTATCTTTGCCTGATCAGCAAGATATCGGGTTTATGCCAAAATTCTTTTCCTTTCCAAAATTCATTGGATGTTACAAACTCTGTTCATACTTTACATAACAGAGGTTCCAGGAAATGTTTAAGAGATATATATGTGGATATATATCGGGACTAAATAAAGTATCTCGTAACTTTATTTCCTTTAATAATATTTCAAAAATTGAATCTATTCAAGTCTTAACTTGTAGTCTCATCTATGGGATGACCTTTTTTTTTTAAAACCTATAATACTTTGAACAGTGGTAGTTCAAGTAGCCTTATAAATGATATAAGTATAGTGAAGTATTTGGTAACTTCATCTTCCTTTAAGCTTATATCCAGTAAGTAATTATCTTACTTCTGATAAAGGTTTTCAGTAAGTTATCTATTAGATACTTGCATTATTGATTACATTATATAATATCTTACGAGCTGTAAGGCTCACTCTTGCTTTATTTCTTCATGACACAACAACAGTTAGGAAGGATGGCCAGACTCCAGCAGACCCAGCGCAAGAGCGTGGGAAGCGCCCCGCGCCTTCCCGTTGAGATCATAGCTGCTATAGCTGCAGAGGTAGATCTATCTGTAGATCAGACCATCTACTTTTGAGAATCAATTATGTATAATTATAACTTGTGGCAGATAATGGCAATTAATTGTAAACTTATTAAGTAATCATTTTGGGTTGTAATAACTTTTAAATTGTGGATTCAAAGACTTGTACTTATTTTAATTTCATCTCTGAGACTATAACGGGTTGTGGTGTGTGTTAGTGTAGGGTTACAGCATAAGGTTATTTATTATTAATTAAGTGAAGTGATATTATGGAAAGAAAGACCGTGACGACCCGGATCCCCGACCCCGGATCTGGGGGTGTTACATTCAGTCAGTTGTTTCTGGGAAAATATTTCCCGAGGTTTATGGAAAACCAGATGGAGCTCAAGTTCTTGGAGCTAGAGCAGAATAACTTATCTGTAGCAGAGTACGAAACGAAATTTACTGAGTTATCAAGGTTTGTGTCGGAATTTGTAAGCACCGAGGAAAAGAAAGCTAGGAGGTTTCAGCAGGGACTGAAACCGTGGATTCAGAATAGGGTGGCAATCCTTGAGCTTACGGATTATGCCACTCTGGTGCAAAAGGCAACAATTGTAGAAGCCGGAAGTGAACAGATGCAGAAGGAAAGAAAGAAGAAGGGAATAAAGAGGAAAAGTATGAGCATGGGTGGAGGTTCCGCAGGAAGGAGCTTCCCAACTAGATTTAATCGAGGAGCAGTATCCCTACCGAGAAAGAACACTAGGTTTAAGCGGCCAATGAGCGTGAATGTGAGCCAGAACGGCCAGAAGTCAAGAGTGTCCTATTCCAACCAGTCTCGACCCCCATTGCCAGCCTGTAACACTTGTGGAAGGATGCACACTGGGGAGTGTAAAGGAAAGCCAGTAACCTGCTTTAAATGCGGTCGAGAAGGTCACCATTCAACTAAGTGCCCTTCATCAACCCCTGCCATCATTCCAACCACCACTTGTCATCAGTGTGGACGCCCGGGTCATTGGAAGAGAGAATGCCCAATGAATAAACCAGCAGCTTCAGGAGCCAGCAGGGCTGCCTCCAATAAGCCACCTACTGCGAGGACTTTCAACATGACAGTCCAGGATGCTATGAAAGACTCAGATGTGATAGCAGGTACCCTTTCTCTAAATTCAGTCAGTGCAAACGTTTTATTTGATTCATCTTTTATATCAAAGGACCTTGCGCGTAAATTAAGACTTAAGGCTGAACCCTTGATAGAACCCTTACAAGTAGAAATAGCCAATCATGAAATTATTCCTGTTAACCAGATTCACCCCGCCTGCGAGTTAGGCATAGGGGAACAATCTTTTAGTGTTGATCTGATTCCTTTTAAATTAGGAGAGTTTGATGTAATTTTGGGAATGGACTAGCTATCTAGCAATGATGCTCAAATAGACTGTAAGGGGAAGAAAGTTAAGTTAAATATCCCAGGAAAGAAAGAAGTCATATTTAGAGGAAAGAGGCAGACGCAGAAGTTTTTGACTATGGCCCAGGCCAGAAGGATGCTACGAAAAGGAAATGAGGCTTACCTAGCCTATGTGGTGGACACGCAGAAGGAGGTGCCCAACTTACAAGATATTCCGGTAGTCAATGAATTTGAAGACGTATTTCCACAAGACCTTCCGGGATTACCACCCGATAGAGTGATTGAATTTACTATTGAGTTGGCCCCAGGGACGGCGCCAGTTTCAAAAGCACCTTACCGGTTAGCCCCATTAGAAATGAAGGAATTAGCTACCCAATTGCAGGAACTTTTGGATAAGGGTATGATAAGACCCAGTGTGTCTCCGTGGGGAGCACCAGTGTTATTTGTTAAGAAGAAGGATGGGAGCATGAGGCTGTGCATCGACTATCGAGAGTTGAACAAGCTAACCATAAAGAACAGGTACCCGTTACCCAGAATAGACGATCTGTTCGACCAGCTAAAGGATGCTGTTTATTTTTCCAAGATTGACCTGAGAACTAGATATCACCAACTAAAGATTAAACCCGAAGATATTTCCAAGACAGCGTTCCGTACCAGGTATGGGCACTATGAGTTCTTGGTAATGTCCTTTGGATTAACCAACGCCCCAACGGCTTTCATGGATTTAATGAACAGAGTATTTAAGAAGTACTTGGACAAGTGTGTGATAGTTTTTATCGATGATATTTTAATCTACTCAAGGACTGAGGCAGAACACGCAGAGCATTTGAGGATGGCTTTCGGAATACTCAGAGAGGAACAGTTATATTCCAAATTCTCGAAGTATGAATTCTGGCGGAATGAAGTACAGTTTTTAGGACATGTGATCAATAAAGAAGGAGTATTGGTCGACCCCTCCAAGATAGAGGCGGTCTCAAATTGGGAAAGGCCAACCACACCCACAGAGGTAAGGAGTTTCATAGGATTGGCCGGCTACTATCGTAGATTTGTACAAGACTTTGCGAAGATCGCAACCCCTTTGACACGACTTACTCGTAAGACAGAAAGGTTTGAATGGACGGAGAAATGCGAGAACAGTTTTCAGGAATTAAAGAAAAGGTTGGTAACGACCCCGGTGTTGGCATTGCCAGACGGAAAAGGAGATTTTGTGATATATAGTGACGCGTCGCAAAAAGGATTAGGGTGTGTGCTTATGCATCACGGTAAAGTGATTGCGTATGCGTCGAGACAACTGAAGGAATACGAGATTAGATATCCTACTCATGACCTTGAGCTCGCGGCAATAGTTTTTGCCCTAAAAATTTGGAGGCACTACTTGTATGGAGAGAAGTGCGAGATTTTCACAGACCATAAGAGCCTCAAGTACATATTCACGCAGAAAGAGCTCAACATGCGCCAGAGGAGATGGTTAGAGCTAATCAAGGACTATGATTATGAGATTCTCTATCATCCGGGGAAAGCCAATGTGGTGGCTGACGCCCTCAGTAGGAAGGAAAGGCTCAGAATGATAATGACTTCGGAGGAATTAATCAGGGATTTTGAAAGAATGGATATAGAAGTAAAGGTAATCGGAACCGGAACTGAAAAGCTGTTTGAGATCTCAATGCAGCTAGAGTTATTAGAAAAGATCAGATTGTGCCAAGAGAAAATAATGAATGAAGGCAGAGAGTCAATGACTGAAGAAGAGATCCATACTGAGAAAGATGATAAAGGGATAATGAGGTACTCCTACCGGATTTGGGTTCCGAACGTTCAAGAGCTTAAAGATGAGATTTTGGATGAAAGCCATAGTTCAAGGTATTCCATTCACCCGGGAAGCACCAAAATGTATAGGGATTTGAAGGAATATTACTGGTGGCCCAACATGAAGAGGGACGTAGCAGAATGGGTAAGCAAATGTTTGACTTGCCAAAGAGTAAAGGCAGAGCACCAGAGACCCAGTGGACTTTTACGACCCCTGGAGATTCCCGAATGGAAATGGGAACAGATAGCCATGGATTTTGTTATCGGTTTACCAAGGACGAAAGCCAACCATGATGCCATATGGGTGATCATAGACCGACTGACAAAGTCAGCTCATTTCATTCCTATCAATGAGAGATACACAGTCGATAGACTGGTGGACATTTACCCTAAGGAAATAGTGACGCGACATGGAGTCCCAGCGTCCATTGTCTCAGACCGAGACCACAGGTTCAACTCCAGATTTTGGAGGAGCTTTCAAGAATGTGCGGGGACCAAGTTAAATATGAGTACCGCGTACCATCCCCAGAAGGATGGGCAGAGTGAAAGGACCATCCAGACACTAGAGGATATGTTGAGAGTCTGTGCAATAGACTTTAAAGGAAGTTGGGATGATCACTTGCCGTTGATCGAGTTTTCTTATAACAATAGCTTTCATGCTAGCATCGGAATGCCGCCTTATGAGGCCCTGTACGGAAGAAGGTGTCGATCTCCCTTATACTGGGATGAAGTAGGAGAGCGGAAGATTCTCGGACCCGAGGTGGTTCAAAGGACCAAAGACATAGTGGATCTCATCAAAGGACGGCTGGTAGCAGCCCAAGACAGACAGAAGAAATATGCAGACCTAGCCCGAAAGGACAAGGAGTATGGAGTAGGGGACTTAGTACTACTAAAAGTATCCCCTTGGAAGGGGTTAATGAGATTTGAAAAGAAAGGAAACCTAAGCCCAAGATACATTGGACCTTTTGAGATACTAAGACGGATTGGGAAGTTGGCTTACGAGCTAGCCTTACCCCCGAACCTACAACAAGTTCATAATGAGTTCCATGTGTCAATGCTAAGGAAGTATCATCGGGATGCCAGACACATAGTGGAGTACGAGCATGTGGATATGCAACCAGATCTGACTTACGTGGAGAAACCAGTAAGGATTATAGATAACAAGGAGTAGGTGCTTCGGAACAAAGTGATCAAGCTAGTCAGAGTGCTATGGCAGAATAATAATGTGGAAGAATCAACTTGGAAACTAGAGAGCGCAATGCTAGAGAAGTACCCCTATTTGTTTTCTATTTGATTCCGGGACGGAATCCTTTTAAGGAGGGGAGACTGTAATAACCCCAAAATTTTGAACTTTTTGTGTAACCCTTATGAATAGTGTTTTTGCTGATATTGCTGAATAAGAAAACTGTTCATGCCACACTATGTAGGGTTTCTTTTATGGATATTCTGAGATTTTATTGGTACTCTATATGGTATATAAGTGTATGTAAAGATCGTCAGAATCCAAATTAGAACCTTTTGATTTTTCCCGAAAATCCACCAGATATCGAAAGAATTGAGTATAAGGTAACAGGATAAAAAGGATTTAAATTCAAGGATTTTAATAGAGGATCATAAAAAGGAATATAATGTATTGAGAAAGGTTAAGGGAACCTAAGTAATAAGATCCCGGGTATGATCCCTCAAACGATAAACGAAAATGAAAGTTAAGCGAACCGTATAACAGATCAGCGGTCATTAGCCAAGTAATTAGAAGCTAATCAAAGAGATTAGAGGGGATGATGTCATCCAACCAATGAGAAGAGGACAAAGAGGGGAGGGTGACATCACATGATGACATAAGCATGACAAAAGGGAAGGAATTGTTGGATGATTTAAAACCACACAAAGTTCAAGGTTAAAAAGGTAATTAACCAAAACAAATCAAAAGAAAATCAACCAACCAAAACAAAACAAAGCAAAAAACAAAATCATTTCTTCTTCAACCAAGGAGCTCTCGGCTTTTCTTCATTTCAAGAAGAAGAATTTTCAAAATTCAAGTTCCAAGCTTCCTAAATTGGTAAGATAATTATCTAGTACTCCTTATGCATAGTTATGGCTATTCTATAAGTTTAAGCCTCCAAATCATTCACAATCTTCTCCAAGAAATCAATGAAGAAGATAATGAATAGTGATTTCAAGATTTTTAACTTGATTTTTCTTGTTTTTCCTTTAAGATCCAAGCATCCCTAAGACATCTCAAGGCTTCTTAAGGCTTCCTAGCTACTCACATCACTTCAAGGAAGGTATATCATCTCCAAACCCTAGCTTTACTTTGTATATTAGAATGATTTTGGTTGTAATGGTAAAAGAGTAGCTTAATGCTTGTAGGTTTAGAGTTTGGGTTTGAGTTGTAGTGAATTGAATGTTGAAACTTGTTGATTAGTAAAGGACTTAAGTATAGTTTTAAATTCAAGATTGAGAATAACATAAATTGGAGAACTTGAGGTTTTGGGGACTGTTTTTGTGTGATATGTTTGGACTTTGGTTGTATGAATGGATTGGGGTTGATTGGTGATGGTTTTGGAATGGTATAAATTTGGGAAATCGCGTAAACATAGCCGTCGTAATGTCCGATTTACTTTAGACTGCTTTTATTCATAACATTAGGACCCGAAAACTCCCTGCTAGGTTTTTATTATTGCCATGTTTAGATAGTTCATGTTACGAGCTTTGTTTTGATATGTGGTTTGATTGATTCCGATGTACGGTTTAGGAGAAACGGCCGTTTTAAGTAACGACGTTTCGCGAACGAACCATTACCCCTCACCTTACTTTGAAACATAGGATAAAGACCTTAAAGGACTAATTGGAGTATGAAACATTTATGTAAAGTGTAATAGGAAGTTGGTAAGACACTCGCAAAGGAATCGCCTTAAAACTCATAATGGTTAAATTATTAAAAATGGTGGAGCCGAGGGTACTCGAGTGACTTAAGAGAATCAGTAAGCGCAAAGCGAGCGTTAGAGTCTAATTTGGTTAAAGTATAGATTCACAAGTGACTTTAGTTTAATTCCAACTCACATGTTGTTTATAGGTTACCAGACTCATCCCGAGCCATTTGTAACCCCCAGTCACTCAGGCAAATTTTCTACCCGTATAACTGTTGTTGTGATGTATATGTGTATATGCATGATCTTGTGATAAATGCATATTTGTTATTAGCAAATTCTTGCGATATATTGTAGCGTGTGATATGGTATATATGCATGCCTGTTTCGTATTCTTGATGCATATATCTGTTGATTCAGTTGATAATACCTATGCTAGAGATAAGCGGTATTTAAGTATACCCTTAGTATAGGGGATCCAAAGGTGAATTTTTTCTAAAACCGGGAGGCGAGGCTCCCGAGTATTGTTTATATACATATATATATATATGATTAGTTTTTAAAACTATTAATCGAATAAGGTTTATTTGATAACTTTATATTAATTAATGAATATTACTTGAATATTCACTCGAGGACTTATGACTCCTTTTATTTTATTTAATGAATATTATTTCGAATATTCATTCGAGGGCTTATGACTCAGTTTATATTATCTAATGAATATTATTGGAATATTCATTTGAGGATCTATGACTCCGATTATTTGCTGAGATATATTCTTTATTTTATTAAAGAATAAGGTGTCGATAATCAAACTTATCTTTGATTATTCAAATAAAGATAGTACTTTCGTATAAGTATATTTTTGGTTATTTAATACTCATTTCAAGTATAAGTTTTACAACTTCTACCTCAATTATTTTTATAAAGATTATTCTTTATGGGAATATTATTTAAATAATAATATTCAGATATTTTCTAATATATTGGAGCTGACTTACTTTATTAAATCAGCATTACTCCAAACACTCTTTAAAGTGTTTTCGAGTCTTTAAAAATGATTTTTAAAGTTAGAGCGGATCCCAAAAACTCATTTTTTATATATTTAAGATCTTCCTTTTTAAAGGGAATTTAAATACTCGCTCAAAACCAGAGGGATCCGGCTCTGTGGTGTATTTTATATTCGCAACAAGGTTGCGGTTTTGGTAAATGAATTGATTACTTACCCAACGTTCGGGAAGTAAGTCCATCTATTGAGTCGGCATAAGCAACATGGGCTCAGTGGGCGTCCATGATAGTGTAAGTGGCTCAGTGGGAGTCCATCAAATGCGTAAGTGGCTGATTGGCAGTCCAGCATAAGGTCCTATTGCGACCAGGGTGATGACCAGTGGGGAATTCGTCCATCTACTAGTAGAAAAGGTTACTTATTGGTATCTTTGCCTGATCAGCAAGATATCGGGTTTATGCCACAATTCTTTTCCCTTCCAAAAATTCATTGGATGTTACAAACTCTGTTCATACTTTACATGACAGACGTTTTCAGGAACTGTATAAAGAAGATATATATGTGGATATATATATATCTGAACTTAATGAAGTATATCACAACTTCATTTCCTTCAAAAATACTTCAAAGATTTAATCTATTCAAATCTTGTCTCGTAGTCTCATTTATGTGATGAACTGTTGAAAGGTCATTATACTTTGAAAAGTGGTAGTTCAAGTAGCTTTATAAATGATATAAGTATAGTGAAGTATTTGGTAACTTCATCCCTTGTTTTTGCTTATATCCAGTAAGTAATTATCTTACACTTGATAAAGGATTTTAGTAAGTTATCCATTTAGATACTTGCATTATTGTTTACACCATATATTATCTTGCGAGCTGTAATGCTCACTCTTGCTTTATTTCTTCATCACACAACAACAGTTAGGAAAGATGGCCAGACTCGAGCAGACTCAGCGCAAGAGCGTGGGAAGCGCCCTGCGCCTTCCCATTGAGATCATAGCTGCTAGAGCTGCAGAGGTAGATCTATCTGTAGATCAGACCTTCTACTTTTGAGAATCAATTATGTATAATTATAACTTGTGGCAGATAATGGCAATTAATTGTAAACTTATTAAGTAATCATTTTGGGTTGTAATAACTTTTAAATTGTGGATTCAAAGACTTGTACTTATTTCAATTTCATCTCTGAGACTATAACGGGTTGTGGTGTGTGTTAGTGTGGGGTCACAACATAAGGTTAATTATTATTAATTAAGTGAAGTGATATTGTGGAAAGAAAGACCGTGACGACCCGGATCTGGGGGTGTTACAGTAATCTCCATCTTTCAGTCCTTCAATCTTTTTATCATCAAACACAACATGTATTGATTCCACAACAATGTTGGTTCTTAGATTGTAGTCTCTATATGCTTTACCAACAACATACCCAACAAAAATTCCTTCATCTGCTTTAGCATCAAACTTCCCATTTTGATCAGTTTGATTTCTCAGAATGAAGCACTTGCAGCCAAAGACATGAAGAAAATTTAGAGTTGGTTTCTTATTCTTGAACAATTTATAGGGAGTCATGCATCTGGCTTGATTAACCAAAGAAATATTCTGAGTGTAGCATGCAGTATTTACAGCTTCAGCCCAGAAATATGTTGGCAGTTTAGATTCTTCAAGCATTGTCCTTGCAGCTTCAATAAGTGATCCGTTCTTCCTTTCCACTACTCCATTCTGTTGTGGAGTCCTTGCTGCTGAAAACTCATGCAGAATCCCATTTTCCTCACAAAATTCTCTCATGACAGAATTCTTGAACTCAGTTCCATTATCACTCCTGATTCTTCTAACCTTGAAATCAGGATGATTATTGACTTGCCTTATGTGATTGATGATGATTTCACTAGCCTCATTTTTAGACTTTAGGAAATATGTCCAAGAGAACTTTGAGAGATCATCTACAGTTACTAGGCAAAATCTTTTCCTTGAGATGGACAATATATTGACTGGTCCAAACAAATCCATGTGAAGCAGTTGCAAAGGCTCTTCAATTGTTGAATCAAGTTTCTTCCTGAATGATGCTTTAATCTGCTTCCCTTTTTGGTAGGCATCACACAGTCCATCCTTAGAAAACTCCACTTGAGGAATGCCTCTAACCAGTTCTTTCTTCACTAGCTCATTCATGGTCTTGAAGTTTAAATGGGATAGTTTCTTGTGCCATAGCCAACTTTCATCCTGACTTGCTTTACTGAGAAGACAAGTTACAGATTTTGAATTAGATGAGTTGAAATCAGCTAGGTACACATTTCCTTTTCTCACACCAGTGAGAACCACTTTGTTGCTTCTTTTATTAGTCACAACACAGGCTTCTGAATTGAAGGTTACTAAGTTGCCTTTATCACAAAGCTGGCAGATACTCAACAAGTTGTGTTTGAGACCATCCACTAAGGCAACTTCCTCAATGATGACATTGTCCTTTGAAATCAAGCCATATCCCACAGTATAACCCTTGCTGTCATCTCCAATAGTAATACTTGGGCCAGCTCTCTCCTTAAACTCTGTGACCAGGGTAGAATCATCAGTCATGTGTCTTGAACAACCACTATCCAAGTACCAAAGATTCTTTATGTTTCCCTGCACATATCAAAATCAAATCAAGTTGATTTTGGTACCCAAGTTTCCTTGGGTCCTGCCTTGTTAGCTTTCTTTTTCTGTTTTTTAGGCTCTATCTCATTTGACTTAGGAATTTTAGATTCATCCTTAGTCATTTGAGTTGTGCCTTTGAAACCATTCATTGCAACAGAATTATCATGCATATTATGACTAACCGGAAATGGCATGCTATGTGTAAACTTGTTGTTCCAGTAAGGCATGCTAAATAGCATTTGTGGCTTACTATATGCAGGATAATAAGGATTAGGTGCAAATGGCATATTAGCAAACTGTGCATTCATGTTCTGTGTAGACATAGCATTAACAGGCATGGGAGGCATGGCATTCATGTTGGGAAATTGAGGTTACACAGACATGGAAGTAGGCATGGCAGATTTGCAATTAACAGGAAAACGATTTACACTACCACACTTGACACAAATTTTTCTAGGAGCATATTTATCAGGTGTGTAGTTATTGTGTTTGTTAATCCCTACTTTACCATTCCTATTGATTTTCTTTTTGGTCTCTGTTTTTACCTCAATCTTTTCAAGTCTGTCACTTAACTGTTTGACAGTCATGTGACCAACATTAGCCTTTTTCCCTTTCTTAACTTGACTCGATTCTCCTGAAAAAAAGTTTTTGGAAACAGACCCATACTTCTCATTCATCTTAAAAAGTTTGGATTTACTGATAGGCTTGCTCACAACCGACGGATGAGGATTTTCATCATTCGACGGATAACACTTTTTGTTATCCGACGGATGATCGTCATCATCCGTCGAGTCTACATCTGTAAGCACTCCATCTACCAAATTTGGTTCTAGTTTCTCTTTGTTCTTTTTCCAGGCCGCATCACAGAAAAACTCAATTCCTTGAACTTTGGTGATTTGAGCATCCCTGGATGTTTTCCATGCTTTAATCACCTCTTGTTCACGCTCGAACTGCTTCTTTAAAATTTCCTCTTTCTTCAAGGACTCAGTTAATTCCTCCTTGGCAATTTTACACTTAATTCTTAATTTTTCAAAATCAATAAATTGAGACTCAAGCACATTATTTCTCTCACTCAAAAACAAATTGTTTTCTTTGATTTTAGCATTTTCTTTAGTAAGAGACTTAAGTGTAACACGCAAATATTATAACTCTGTAGACATGTCATTTATGGCATCATTACACTCAGCTTTAGATAAATGTGCAAGGTTTGTAGTAATTACCTGATTACTTGAAGAGCTTGTTTCTGTCTCATCAGACTTGGCCATTAGGGCTAGATTGACATAGCTGACATCTTCATCCAGGCCATCTGCTGCCCAGTCATTTTCTTGTGTTATGAAAGCCCTTTCCTTTTGTTTGAGCACCTCAAAGTATTTTTGCTTATAATCCACTGGCTCAAACTTTTTCTTACTGGAATCTGACTTCCTACACTCACTGGAAAAATGCTCAGCCAAGCCACATTTGAAACATTTGAATTTTGATTTATCCACCATGTTTCTATTTGGCTTGGTTGCTCCAAAGTTCTTCTTGAACTTGAGCTTGGAAAATCTCCTGGAAAGAAATGCTAGGTGTTCATTAATGTCTTCCATGTCATCTTAGCTCAAAGAATCTTCACTTTCTACTGCAAGCCCCTTGCCCTTGTTCTCACAGACCCTTGAAGTTGATTCAACAGCTTCCATCTTCACTTCCTTCTCCTTTTCCAACTCAGCAACTAGTGCAATGGATCCTCCTTTCTTCTTTCCTCTCTCCATCCTTTCATCCTGCTCTATTTCAAGCTCATAGGTTTTCAGGATGCCATACAGTCTCTCCAAAGTAAACTCCTTATAATCTTGTGAGTTTCTTAATGAGACTGTCATTGGTTTCCATTCCTTTGGAAGAGATCTAAGGAATTTCATATTGGAGTCTTTTGTCTGATAGACCCTTCCATGCAACTTTAGAGCATTTAGTAGTTTTTGAAACCTACTAAAAATGTCAGTGAGAGACTCACTTTCTTCATTGTAAAAATGCTCATATTGCTGAATCAAGAGCTGCATCTTGTTTTCTCTAACTTGCTCACTGTCATCACAGATTATCTGTATTGTATCCCAAACATCCTTGGCAGTTTTGCAGTTGATTATGTTATCAAACATATCTCCATCAACTCCATTAAACAGGATGTTCATGGCCTTTTTATCCTTCCTGACTTGTTCAATGTCAGGATCAGAACATTCATGCCTTGGCTTGGGGACTGATGGCTCGTTTCCTATTGCTGCTCTTATTGGAACATGAGGGCCTCTTTCTATGCAGTCAACATAGGCCTCATCTTGAGAAAGCAAATGAAGATGCATCTTTACCTTCCAATGATGGTAATTATCTTTATCCAGAAAAGGGATCTTGACTGCAACATCCTTCTTGTTCATCTTGCTGTATTGTTTTGATCTTTAAACTCTTTGTAAGTTAAGAGCTTGCTCTGATACCAATTGTTAGTCCCTTAACAATATGACAAGAATTACAGAAGGGGGGTTGAATGGAATTCTTGAAATTTTTTCTTGAAATAAAATGCTCTAACTCAAATATAAATATAAGTGTATTGATTAGCACAATGCGGAATAAAAACTTAAGTGAATCAAAACACAAGTAATTAAAAACCAGAGTCTTTAAAAACTTTCTGGTGGATTTGAATGAATCCACCAGAGATATATATTATATATCGAGGGAACTCTGTGTGTACAAAATGCTCACAGCTGCTTACAATAAATGAACTTCTAAGACTGCAGATAAATGCTAAGAATCCTGCTTACAAATGTTTCTCTGCTTTCTTGCTTAGATCGATAGTGTCTTAGTTGCTACTACTTGGTTTATATATCACCAAGATTACAAAGTAATAAAACAAGATAATAAAACAAAAACTATCTAGTCTATTACAATGCTACTTCATTACTCTATTCCAGCATCTTTGAATATCTTCATAATAGCATGGAAATGGCAATGCTTCTTTGTTCTCGAAAACCTAGTTGAATAGGCTACCACATTTTATTTGCATCCACTCGACGCATGTGACTGTGTTGTCACTGTCAACAGATATTTGAATTCTTTATCCGTCGGGTTCATGATCATCCATCGAGTTATTGATCATCCGTCGGGTTGTCTATTTGATCATCCGTCGACTTCATTGTAGGTTATCTGTCGGGTAGCAAACTGGCACTTGACTTCATTTCATTTATGCAGAATTACAAGACATCATCTATGTACAATTAATCAACCTATTCTGCATATCTAGTTAAAGTCAACATGACTTGAATACTACTTACAGAATCTATACAATGGTGAATGTAGAAATGTGCTACAGACTTATTGTTTCACTCGATGGATAATAAGTTATCATCCGTCGGGACTATAATGAGTCATTCGTCGGGACTATAAATCTTATCCGTCGAGTGCTGCATTATTTCACTAAGTAAAATCTACTAAGGTGTTTTGTCCATGAAATCATCAAGTACACAACATATACACAATAGACTTTTTGATTATAGGGTTATTAGGATGATTTGATGATTGAGATAGCTTCCTGGTATTGTTTACAATCGATTCATGCTAATTAATTTAACAAACGATTGCTTGCACTGTTAATTTGATATCTAGGGTTTATGCTAATTTTCAATTGATCGTGTTTGATTTTAGAGATAGATTACGTTAGTAAGAGGTTAGGATTTTAATTATAAATATTACAGGCTCTATTTTGAGCTATTAATCTCGAGTTTTCATGTACGATTCTGTAAATTTGAAGTTTGGCCGGAATTGATGTCGGTTTGATCGGAGATGTAGTTCCAGGGATGATTCTGGTGATGGAATTGTTGATTTGAGATGTTAAACTGATTTGCAATCGATTCCAGCTAAAAAATGACCAAACAATGCTTGTTTTGGCATGAATTTGGCTGATCGGAGTCCGGGAAACCCACCGGAAACTGGAAATTTTCCGGTGAGTTCTTCCTGACCTGATTTGTTCTTCAAGACCCGGTTGCAACCCATTTTGCAACCCGGTTTTGATCATGTTTTGTCAGAAATAATTTTCTGACAAATGTTTCTGGAATTTTAGTTTTATTTTTATTTTTATTAATTATAAAAATCAGTTTTATTTATTTTATAAATTAATTATTAATTATTTTATTAATTGATTTATATTATAAATAATTCTGAAATATTTTATAAAAATCAGAATTATTTATTTCTTTAATTATTTAATATTTAATATTTATTTATTAATTATTTAAAAATGATTAAATATTTTAATAATTAATCAAATAATTTTCAATAAATCATAATAAATTTATTTTAATTCCAAAAATTATCAAAAAATTATTTTTAATTCTGATTTTCCCAAATAATTATTTAAAAATACTTTTAGGGTTTAATAATT
Organism: Apium graveolens; assembly: GCF_009905375.1. Taxonomy (NCBI): domain Eukaryota; kingdom Viridiplantae; phylum Streptophyta; class Magnoliopsida; order Apiales; family Apiaceae; genus Apium; species Apium graveolens. Next base: position 247,984,053 of record NC_133650.1, on the reverse strand, counting down.
AGTAATAATTATTTATATTGAATAATAAATTAATTTATATATATTTATTGAATAATAATTGAACCGTTCATCCGATTTGAGCGAAACGAAAGCCCTTTCACTCAAAAAAATGTTATGTTTCCATTAAAAATAATATTAAATCCTATTTTTTTTAGGAACTAGTTGACTTTCGATATTTATTTAATAGTAAGCCTTATTGTGTAGAGAAATGAGTCCAATAAATCCTGAAAAATAGGAAATGAGTCAGATATTGTGTAGTTAAGCGAATAGCGAGTCGATTTTGATTCTAAAAATTATTTTAAACCTAGAATGACTATGTGAACTTACGTGTTATGTGAATTATGTGGTTAATTGAGTCTTATTTGCTAATGATTAATGTACGGGTTAATAATACGTGTATGGGTAGACGATAAGGGCTATGTGAAGTCGGTTTTAGACGCGATTGAGATACGGGATGACTAAATAAGTCTATTTCTTTGATAGAAGTGAAACCAACAAGGCGAGTTGAACCGATGATAGATGACGGTGAAGTACTTGGAATAGATCGCGTCAAAGGAAAGTTTTTCCCCTATTCTAATTTTAAAATAGTGAAATTACTTCAGGTTCTTATCGCACTTGCACACTTATAATTCCTGTTCACAGCCACTGATACACAATTATTATTCCTTAGTTCATATTTTATTTTGATTCCTGATTTCTCCTAATTCATTGAATCATCTATTTATATTCCAATAGTTATACTTATATATATATATCTTGATATATTCTGTGATGGAATATATTAAAGCATACCGATTGTTCCGGTTGCTCCCTTATGGACTGGATTGTGACGATTGGGATCATGTGTATACTTGATCCTAAGGAACGGGACTTAACCGAATCCTTGTGTGGCCGTAAAGCCTGGGTACTCGAATGGATCTATACATTGAGGTTTAGATCTTCACTGTATCATGACTGATCAGCAGGATATAGGTGCAAACTTGTGTCCAGTTTAGTTCGTTTGATATTCGCCGATAGTGGCCTTCATTCTTTTCTCGTGAGGTTATATCTTTGTAGATGTAACCAAATTACTAGTTGATTTAACTTACTATATCTCTACTTATATATTGCGGACTTGTTGAGCAACTTATGACTCACCCCTTTCTTGTTGTTATTCAACTTATTGTTTTCAGTTAAGAAGGAATATTAAACCTATCAGGAATTGAGTGGTAAAGAAGCGAGTCAAGCCGCGGTATCCTTTCATACCAAAGGTGTTGATCCCGATCCAGTAAGAAAGCTTTGAGTTGCCTGAGCAGGTGTAGTGTAGATAGTTAATGAGTGTGTTTGAATAAATGAGAAAAGCAGTTTAAAACTTGTTAGACAACGGTTTGTAATAAAGAGAGTTTGTAAGATTTTAAATTGGAGTTGTAATAAAGTAGATTGTGGTTCTTGTTTTTATACTTCAACCTAAAAAGATCCTGGTTAGTGTTAAAGGGGTTATATATATATCTGTTTGATTGTTATACAGGTTTGGTGATTAGCTAGTAACCCCCAGACTTATACCCCGGGTCTGGAGGGCGTTACAATTGACATAGCTTAGTTCTCATGCACCACTGTCCTCACCACAGCTGTGTTCCATAAATCCTTAAGAACATCCAAGTATAGTACTGGATTTGCAGTTAGAGCACCTGTAAAGTATGTTTCATAAAGAAACTTCACAAAGCTCTTGCAGCTATCAAGAGCTTGGTTTACATCTGTAAATGCAAGATAGTTGGTGCTCTTCTTTGGGATAAAAGGTGTAACTGTGTTTGATGCCATTTGAAGTGTTTGAATTTGAGTGGGTAAGAAAAATTACAGAGAAAGAGTTTGAAATGAGAGAAAACGGTTTGGATTTGGAAAAATTAGGTCATTTAGAGATCTCGAAGGCGTAAAGAGGTTTATGTCGAGGTGTCTGGGTATTTATAGTAAAAGGTAAATGACTTATCAAGAACCCAAAAAAATGTTTGAGATTTTCTTATCGAGAAGTTATATTGAAAGAATAGATACATATCGATATATCATTTTTCTGACTCTTATCGAGAAATAGAAAATGACTTACCAAGAACCCAAAATAAATACCCAGTTTGTCCTGAATGGACTGAATTTTTCCAATTTATATTTGAATAAATCAAAATAAAATCAGAATGATTTTATCATAAGTATTTTACCAAAATAATTTATTAAATTAAATTATCTCAGTTCTAAGTTGTTGATAAGTCTAAAATTTATACTTGTAGAGAACTCTGTGAAGTATCACTTATCGATTTCTCTACAATGACTTATCGAGAAGTCATAATAATGCTTTTCGAGAAGTCCTTTGAGAAGTCAGAAAAATGACTTATCGAGAACTCACTCGAGAAGTCTCAAAATAACTTGTCGAGAAGGCAGTTAGACTTATCGAGAACTCAGATCTCTATATACTTTTGTTCTTTTTAATTCTATCTTATGCTAATTTCACATATTAAATATATAAATTAACATTTAGATAGTTTTCTCAGAATTGAAGAATTCCAAGCTAAATTTTGAATTTTGAAAAATATACAGAGAGATATGAAATATTTATAACTCATATTCCAGTTAATTTCCAATTAAATCAAATTAATTTTGATTTATTAAAAATCAATATGCTACAAAACATTAGCTGATTTATTGCATTTAGGATGAAGAATTTAGCATTCCAATTTTACCTATAAGTCTAGTGAAAGTAGCTTCATCCAAAGGTTTAGTAAAAATATCAGCTAATTGTTTTTTTGTTGGAACAAAAATGAGCTCAATGGTACCATTTGCAACATGTTCTCTAATAAAATGGTACCTTACATCAATGTGCTTTATTCTAGAATGATTAACTAGATTAGCCACAATAGATATAGCACTAGTATTGTCACACATAATTAGAATTTTGTGGAACACTAGCCATAGTCCATTAGCTGATTATTGATCCAAAGCACTTGAGCACAACAACTTCCAGCAGTTATGTATTCAGCCTCAGCTGTGGAAGTTGGCACAGATTGTTGTTTCTTGCTATACCAGGATACAAGTCTTTGCCCAAGAAATTGACAGCTTCCACTAGTGCTATTTCTGTCAACCCTGCATCCAGCAAAATCTGCACCTGTGTATCCAACAGCTTCAAATCATATTCCCTTAAGATACCATAATCCCAAGTTTGGAGTCCCCTTTAAGTATCTGAAAATTCTCTTCACATCCATCAAATGTGATTCTTTTGGATTGGCTTGAAATCTTGCACACATGCATGTTGCAAACAAAATGTATGGTCTACAAGCAGTCAAATACATAAAAGATCCAATCATTCCTCTATAGCCTAAAATGTCTACACTTTTTCCTTTCTTATTTTCATCCAACTTTGTAGTTGTAGACGTAGGTGTTGATGCAGGTGAATAATCAATTGTACCAAACTCCTTCAATAGATCTTTAACATGCTTGGTTTGGCTGATGAAGATTCCATCACTTCTTTGACTGACTTGAAGTCCAAGAAAGTAACTTAACTCTCCCATCATACTCATTTCATATTCATTCTGCATGAGTTTTGAGAATATTTGACATAGCTTTTCATTAGTAGATCAAAAAATGATATCATCCACATAGATCTGAACTAGGATCTTAGTAACACCATGTTGCTTGTAGAAGAGAGTCTTATCAATAGTTCCTCTAGTGAATCCATGTTTGATTTAAAATTATGACAGTGTGTCATACCATGCTCTAGGTGCTTTCTTTAATCAATAGAGAGCCTTTAGAAGTTGGTAGACAAAATCTGGAAATTCAGGATCATCAAAGGAACAAGTGCTTAGGAGAAGGGTTATCAAACTAGTCAGAGTTTGATGGTAGAACCACAATGTGGGAAAATTGACTTGGAAGTTAGAAAGTGCAATGCTAAGAAAGTATCCCTATTCATTTTTATCTGATTCCGGGACGGAATCCTTTTAAGGAGGGGAGACTGTAATAACCCCAATTTTTGGAATTTTTGAAACTCAGATGAATAGTAACTTTTGCTGATGATGCTGATTAAGGAAAATTATCAGACCACGCTATATAGGAGTACTGTTATGGAAATTCTAAGATCGTATTAGTATTCCATAAAGTAAATAAGTGTATGTAAAGATCGCCAGAATCCAAATTCGAACACTTTGATTTTTTCCGAAAATCCACCAGATACCGAAAGAATTGAGTATAAGGTAACATGATTAAAAGGATTTAATTCAAGGATTATAAGAGAGGATCATAAAAGGAATATAAAATATTAAGAAGGGTTTAGGGGAACCCAAGTAATAAGATCCCGGGTATGATCTCTCAAACGATAAACGAGAACGAGAGTTAAGCGAACCGTAAAACAAATAAGCGACCAAGAGACAAGCTTGTACAAGAAGCCAAGGATTGTGACATCATCAAACCAACAAGAAGAGGACAAGTGTGGGAGGGTGACATCACATGATGACCTAAGCATGACATAAGGGAATGAGGTGTGGTTGATTAATAATCACACAATTTTTCATGGTTAAAAAGGTAATTAATCAAAAACAAAAGCTAGCAACCAAGCAAACAAATCACAAAACACAAAAACACAAAGTTTATTTCACTTTCTTCATCAAAGCTCTCGGCTTTCTTCTTCTTCAAAGAAAGAAAGTCAAAATTCTAGATCCAAGCTTTGTTAATTAGCAAGGTAATTATCTAAGGTTCCTTGTGTATAGATATAGATATCCTATAAATTTAAGCTTCAATTTCCTTCACAATCTCTTCCTAAAAATCATGGAAGAAGAGGGTGAATAGTGTTTTTCAAGAACTTAAAATTTTGTTCTTAAGTTTTTGTTTAGATTAAGCTTTGGTAAGGACATTCAAGGGTGATTCCAAGCTCCTTAGTTACTTTTACTCACCAAGGAAGGTATAACCTCATACCCTAGCCCTACTTTTATATATTTAGAGTTTTGTGTTTTGTATGGTTCATAAGATGCTTGGTTATTGTGTATTTAGAGATGGGTTGGTATTATGATGTGTTTGGAGTTGTAAATCTTGATAATTAGTTAAAGAACTTAAGTAAGCTTTTAGTTCATGATTGGGAAGTAGTATAAGTTGATAATATTGAGTTGTTGGGGCTGTTATGGTGAAGTATGGATGGAGTTTGGTTGTGATGTTGATTGTGGGTTGATTTGGAGTGGTATAAATTTGGGTAATCGCGTAAACATAGCCGTCGTAATGCCCGATTTACCGTAGACTGTTTTTGTTCTTAACATCAGAACCCTTGAACTCACTGTTAGGTTTTGACCATTGCAATGTTTAGATATTCATGTTACGAGCTTCGTTTTGATATGTGGTACGCTTGAATCCGATGTACGGTTTAGGAGAAATGACCGTTTTAAGTAACGGCGTTTCGCGAACGAACCATTTCCCCTCGCCTTACTTTGAAACCTTGGTTAAGGACCTTAAATGACTAATTGGGATATGGAACAATTATGTTAAGTGGATTAGGCAGTTGGTAAGGTACTCGCTAAAGAATCGCCTTAAAACTCTTAATGGTTAATTTATTAAAAATGGTGGAGCCGAGGGTACTCGAGCGACTTAAGTGAATCGTTAAGCACATAAGCGAACATTAAGGTTCAATTGGTTAAAGTCTAGTTTCTTAAGCGACCGTGGTTTAATTCTGGCTTATATTGTTGTTCATAGGTTACCGGACCCACTCTAAGCTTAAGTCTACCCCGGAGCACTCAGGCAAGTTTTCTACCCGTTATACTGTTGTGGTGATGTATATATGTATATGCATTATCTTGTGATAGATGCATGTTGGTTAATTAGTAAATTTTGCGATATATTGAAGCATGCTAAGATGGTATATATATGCATGTCTGTTTCGTAATCTGGTTATCTATCTATTGATTTGAATGCTTATAAGTTGCATAATACCTATGCTAGAGATAAGCAGTAGTTGCGTATACCCTTAGGATAGGGGACCCAAAGGTGAACATTTTCTAAAACCGGGAGTCGATGTTCCCGAGTATATTATATATATATTTATATATATATATATTGATATAGTTCAAAACTATTAATCGAATAAGGTTTATTCGATAGCTTTATTTATTTAATAAATATTATTCTGAATATTCATTCGAGGACTTATGACTCCGCTTATTTATTTAATGAATATTATTCTGAATATTCATTCGAGGATTTATGACTCCGCTTATTTATTTAATGAATATTATTCTGAATATTCATTCGAGGACTTATGACTCCGCTTATTTATTTAATGAATATTACTTTGAATATTCATTCGAGGACTTATGACTCGGTTTATTTTATTTAATGAATATTATTCTGAATATTCATTCGAGGACTTATGACTCCGCTTATTTATTTAATGAATATTACTTTGAATATTCATTCGAGGACATATGACTCTTTTTATTCTATTTAATGAATATTATTTTGAATATTCATTCGAAGGCTTATGACTCCGTTTATTTTATTAATGAATATTATTTTGAATATTCATTCGAGGACTTATGACTCCGATTATTTACTAATTAATATTCTTTATTTTATTAAAGAATAATGTGTCGATAATCAAACTCACTTTTGATTACTCAAATAAAGATATTACTTTCGTATAAGTATATCTTTGGTTATTTAATATTCATTTTAAGTATAAGTTTTACAACTTCTACTTCAATTATTTTTATAAAGATTATTCTTTATGGGAATATTATTTAAATAATAATATTCAGATATTTTCTAAGCAACATGGGCTCAGTGGCCGTCCATGAAAGTGTAAGTGGCTCAGTGGGAGTCCATCAAATGCGTAAGTGGCTGAGTGGCAGTCCAGCATAAGGTCCTATTGCGGCCAGGGTGATGACCAGTGGGGAATTCGTCCATCTACTAGTAGAAAAGGTTACTTATTGGTATCTTTGCCTGATCAGCAAGATATCAGGTTTATGCCAAGGTTTTCTCCTTTCCAAACTCATTGGATATTGCAACTCTGTTTATAATTTTCATAACAGAGGTTTTCAAGGAATGTATGAAATGTATATATATATAGGTGTATATATATATCGGGACTTAATGAAGTATCTCGTAACTTCATTATTTATAATGATATTTCAAGGATTGAATATATTCAAGTCTTATCTTGTAGTCTCATCTGGGTGATGAACTTTTGAAACTGATTATAACTTGAATGGTGGTAGTTCAAGTAGTATTCGGATATAAGTATATTGGAGTATCTTGTAACTTCATCTTTTAAACTTATATCTAGTAAATGATTATCTTGTGCATGTCAAAGATTTTCGAAAAAACGTTGAGACAAGGTTAGATATATGAGATCACCTTGCAACGATATTTTATACAGTTATAAACGGGAACTCTGTGTATATTATACATGTCAGAGGATTTCAAAGATTGTGAAAAGTATATATGTATATATATACTGAATATTTTGCGACTTGGTCGCGTTAAGATATCAGCCTGGTTCATTTCTTCTTGACCAAGACTTTCATGTGTACTATGAGAATGCTCATATATTGTTAATTATTATACATATTATTTTGGTGGGCTTGTTGCTCACCCTTGCTTTCTTCTTTCATCACACAACAACAGATAAAAAAGATGAATAAGACCAAGCTTCCAATTCGCAAGCGGTTAGGAAACGTTCCGCAGTTTTCTGGAAGCGTTGATGCTGCCGTAGCTGAGGTAGGAGCTACCAATAGGCTAGGTTTTCAACTATTGATGAACCAGACTTATGTATAATATGAATTTTAATAATGGCAAGGAATATGTAAATTATTCAGAAACCCTTTTAAGGTGTAACGGTTTATAATTGTGGAATAAAATGACTTGTGTTATTTTTGGCATTCATCTCTGAGACTATAACTTGTGGTGTGTGTGTGTGTATATTGTGGGGTCACAGTACTCAGTAGTCGGTTGACTATTAAGATTAAGTATTGATAAGGGAAATGGAACTCGTGACAACCCGAATCCCCGACCCCGGATTTGGGGGTGTTACACTTTTGCACATAAACTTCTTCTTCTAGCTCACTATTTAGGAATGCACTCTTTACATCCATTTGATACACTTTAAAGTTTGAATGTGCATCAAATGCAAGAAAGATTCTAATTGATTTAAGTCTTGCAACTGGAGCAAAAGTTTATTCATAATCAATACCTTCTTCCTGTGAGTAGCCTTTTACAACCAACCTTACTTTGTTTCGTGTTCCAATCCCATTTTCATCCATTTTATTCCTGAACACCCACTTTGTTCTAATTACACTTTTGTTCTTTGGTGCATGAACCAACTTCCAAACTTTGTTCCTTTCAAACTGATTTAACTCCTCTTGCATAGCAGATATCCAATCAGGATCAAGTAGAGCTTTCTTAGTTTTCTTAGGCTCAACTTGTAACAGAAAGCATGCATGTAGACATTCATTAGCAGTTGCACTTCTAGTCCTCACTACAGCATCTGGATCACCAATAATTGCTTCTCTTATGTGACTCATATCCCATTTCCTGGTGTGAATTTGTTGACTTGAGTTTTCTACATCTTCTTAATCATTGGCATGACTTGTAGAACTTTCTCCTCTTTCCCCCCTGAGTTTGTGCTATCAAATTTAGGTGTTTGAAATGAGCTTCCATTCTCATGATTCACTTGTTTTGTTGACTCTTCATCCATTATGTTGCTTGTGTTGACTTCAGCTTCATCTTTAGAAACACTATCAATGTTGAGATTTTTAAATTTAAGGGTCTCAGCTTCATTATAATCAAGGAATTTCAAGCCTGGACACTTGTCATCATCAAAAGTCACATTTGTGCTTTCCATAATTTTCCTTTGTTGGAGCATATAGACTTTATACGCAGTTCTCTCCAATGAATATCCCACAAAAATTGCTTCAAAAACCTTAGAGTCAAATTTTCCCACATATTCAGAGTTGTCTTTTAAAATATAGCACTTGCTTCCAAATACATGAAGATGCTTCACAATATGCTTTTTTTTAGATAAGATTGAGTAGGGTGATTTTCCAAGATTCTTATTAATGAGATATCTATTTTGAGTATAGCATGTAGTGTTGACAGCTTCTTCCCAAAAACTGGTTGGCAGTTTAGCATCTTGTAGCATTGTTCTAGCAGCCTCTACTAGTATTCTATTCTTTCTATCAACTATCCCATTTTGCTGAGGTGTTTTAGCAGCTGAGAATTCTTGAAAAATGCCCTTGTCTTTGCCGAATTTTGTTAAACTTAGATTTCTGAATTGTGTTCCATTGTCACTCCTCAATCTCTTCACACAATTCTGATCTTTAGCCTGCTTCTCAATCTTCTTAATGTGTTCAATTATGATGTGTGGAGTTTCATCCTTAGAATGCATAAATTCTACCCATGTGTGCCTTGAGTAGTCATCCACCATCACAAATACATATTTCTTCCTTGAAATTGATAAGACATTTACTGGTCCAAATAAGTCCATGTGAATAAGTTGCAAAGGTGCACTTATAGAATTCATAGTTTTACTCTTGTGACTTGACTTCTTCATTTTACCTTTTCGACAAGCCTCACAAACTTCATTTTGATCAAACTCCAGATTTGGCATGTCTCTCACTAACTCCTTTCTCACCAGGGTGTTGATTTCCTTGTAATTCAGGTGAGAGAGCTTTTTGTGCCACAGCTTACTTTGCTCTATATTCGTTGGGTGATCCCTTGCTCTCACGTTCAAGTGTTTGCTCGTCGTTTAGGCCGGTAAGTGAGATTTCTGCTCATTGCAGTCACCTTGGTGTAGAAGTAACAGATTCCTTTATTATTTACTGAGTGTAAATCTGCAATAAATAGGCTTTCCTTTCTTGCTCCTTTAAGAGCAACTTCACTAGTCTTTTTGCTGATGATTGAGCATTCTCCTTTGTCAAATGAAACATTAAATCCTCTATCTGTGAATTGACTGACACTTAGGAGATTCACTTCTAAACCAGCTACCAGTGCTACATCTTCAATGACAACATTTCCAGAAAGTAACTTTCCATATCCCATTGTGAAACCTTTGATGTTGTCTCCAAAAGTCACTAATGGGCCAACCATCTCCTCAAACTGTGATTGTAGGGCCTTATCACCTGTCATATATCTTAAGCCTCCACTTTCTATGATTTATATGACTTTCTTCATTTTGCCCTGCACACAATGAGGATTAAGTGTGTTTAGCTACCCAAGCAGTGTTTGGTACTTTCTTCTTATTAACGAAATTTGCATAATTAGAATGAGTTGACTCACAATGAGCAGTGTTAAGAAATTATTTTGCATTCTCCTTTTTGGATGTAGATTCAAAATTAACACTTTTCAAATCTATTCTCAGCTTATGACAACTTGTCATAACTTTCATGTTGTAAGGTATGCATTCAAATTTATCACAAAAGGAGTAAGAGTCTTATGCATTTGCTTCATTGTACTTGTAGGCTCCCACTCTTGGCTTGTTAACATCTTTTTTGCAAAGGTGAGTTAGATGATTTATTGAGTCACATTTCTAACATTGATTTCTAGGGGCATCTGCAATAAATGCAAAGTTGTTGTTGTTGTTTACTCCTATATTTCCATTCTTGTTCTTTTTCTTTCTTCCTGCATACTCAGTCTTGACCTCCTTGACAGGTGTCTCAGGGAGTTGGTTAACCATGGGCTTCTTATTTTCTTCAGTTAAATGAGTAGTTTCTTCATTTTGCATATCTTTATCGTCATCTGCAAGTTATTACTTCATGATCAACTCCTCTTTACTGAAATTTACTTCACATGCCTTGAACAAAGGTGAGACAACCTTTCTCAGCATAGCTGGGATATCTTCACTTACAATTATTTTTCCCTTGTCACCTTCATTCTTCTTGTTACTGTTTAAGGTATCATAATCAAGACCAATAGCTATGTTAGCACATGGCTTGTTCTTCTCATGGTACTGACCAACTAACTGAGAAACATTTCTGAAAGACTTGAACTTCACTTCATTCTTCTCTAGCTTCTCCCTCAACACAGCTTCTATCTCAGTAGCACACTTTAGCTTGTTCTTTAAATATTCATTTTCTTGCTTGACAGTTTCAAGCTTAACCAGCTGCAGTTCCAGATCTTATTTCTCAATCTCAAGCTTCTCATTTACTTTTGACAACCTACTCACTTCCTCAGTAGCTTCCACCATGCTTGTGTGTATGTGAAACATCTCTACACTCATCTTTTCAACAGTCTCCTTATATTGACTAGCATTTAAATCAATAGTAGTAGGAGTTGGTACCTCTATCTTTTATGAGGATGACTCTCCTTGCTCCAAGGCCATGAGTGCATAGTTTCCAACCTCCTCATCTTCATCATTATCATAATCATCCCAACTCTTTCCTTCTACAATATAGGCTTTTCTAGATTGTTTCTGCAAGAGAGATTCATACTTAACTTCCAACTCCATATATGCCTTGTCATATTTCACATTCTTTGGCTTTCTACATTTTGTGGCAAAGTGGCCCAAATTATCACAATTAAAACACCTGATCTTTGACTTGTCAATAGATCCTGCCTTGTAGCCACTTTTGCTGCCAGAGTTGTACAGAATTTTTACCTTCCACCTGCTGTCCTTCTTGGATGTCTATCCCTTGCTTTTGAAGAACTTTGGCTTCTTTATTCTAATGTTAGATAATTTTCTTGCTAAGTAAGCCATGGATTGATCTAACTTATCCAGTTCATCCAAGGTATAAAATTCATCTTCTTCAAGTTCCAGAATAACTTGCTTCTATGGCTCCTTGTTCTTTTGCTCAACACTTGAGGTAGTTGGAGTCTGGATTTCTTGTTCATCATCAGATGAATTACAATCATTAACAACTAGTGCACTTGATCCATGAACAATGTGTCCTTGACCAGTTCTAAAAGATTTTCTTTGAATCATTTCCAGTTCATAGGTTTTTAAAATATTATATAAAACCTCCGATGTCATTCTGCTCAAGTCTCTCATTTCTCTTATAGCTGAGATTTTCTGTTCAAGATGGTCAAGAAGGGTGAGCAAAAATTTCAAGTTAACCTCTGCAGCTTCATAATACTTGTCAAGAAGCTGCAAGTCATTTATCAGCTTATTGAATCTTTCAAAAACTTCAGTTATACTTTCCTTTAGTTTAACTATGAAACCCCCATACCGAGACACCAATATTCTCCTTTAATTTGGCCTAAATTCCTCTGTTCCTTCACACAATATCTCAATCTTCTCCCAGATTTGTTTGGTTGTGTCATAGTTGATTATATTATTGTACATAACATTGTCAAGTGACTCCATTAGAATTAAGTGTAAGCCATTGTCAAAAGAGACTTTTTCTTTCTTATTTTCTGTGTATTTTGAAGAATCTTTAGGACCATAATGAGCTGAAATGACTATGTCTCCATCTGTAGACTCTTCAATCCATTCCATATGAGTAAAATGTTCGTTCTTCAGCATCAGGACGTCCAGGGGGTTGGCCATCCTTAGAAACATTATCCTCTTTTTCTTCCATAGTGTGTCGTTGATCTTATTAAAGGCTGGTATCTTTATACTGCTTATCTTTTTTGTATTCATTCTTCCAAGATCTTTATCTCTTTACTTTCATATTTTGCTCTGATACCACTTTTTAGATATTGAATACAACAAAAAGGGGAAGGTTAATGTGTTTTGGATATTTTTAAGGCTTTTTAAAACTATTTGGAATGGTAAACAAAACAGTTTAATTTGTAGTAATATTATGTTTAACAGAATAAACAAAGCATGCACAGTAAACACAGTATTTTCAAAACTCACTTAACTTTGTATTAAAATTAAGTATGTCTTGCTACAATCCTGGGTTCTTTATAAGTAAAGAACTCAGCTTCTTTCTTGAGAGAGTTACAAGGAAATCTAGATCTGTTTGTTACAACTAAAAAGCAAATGACTAATGTTTACTTTATAGTTTATTAAATGTAATATCCGGGATATATTGTGTAATTATTTTTATCAATAAGTAAATATCCTGTATTTATTCTGCGAATTTAGGTGAATTATCTGTTAAGTGGTATCTGTGTTTGGATGTTTAAATATGATAAAATTTGAATATTTTAATGTTTATATGTCCAAAATAAAGTATAGATAAATATGATATTTTCTATTAATTTTTATGTTGTTATATGATTTTATAAATGATTTATGGATTTAATAAATTATTTTTTAGAGTATTTATAAATTATTTTGTTTAATCGGGAACCAACCGACTTCAACCGTTTTTATGTTTTTACAACCCGGACGTCTCAGGAAAACTCCTTCCTAACCGAATTGTAATATTCTGAGTATTTTCCATGTTCTGACTTTTTCGATCCGGAGTGCTGTTTTTCCTGTGCGGGTCCCGGCGCAAAATTTTCGATACAATATTCATTTCGGTAAATCGATAAAACCCCTACTTTCGATAAAAGGGATATTTTGATTAACTATTATATTATCTTCTTGTACTTCATGTAACCAAAGCGCTAAGACCAAGTCTGTATTTACAAAATGTATTGTTTTGGATAATTATCCTAAAATCGGTACCGATATGGATCTGTTTTATCGAATAAACAGTATATTTTATATCCGATATGATCCAACATGGTACCAATATTCCGTAAATATAAATAGCCTTTACCGTATTTTATTTTGTACAGAAAATCATTTGCATTCAGTTAATTATATAATTTCGAGAGAAAATACTTAATATTCATAGTGTTCTTGAGAATCAAACTATAATTTGAAGGCGTTAGCGATATCGGATTTCAGAGTTCTAGTAGTCAAAACGAAGCTCTTGAACCTACTTTCAGAATATGTAATCTATACTTCTGCAGAATCAAAAGGTAATTTCTTATAATTTTATTTATTTTCGAATTATTTTGGGATTAATTATGAAATTTTGATTTTGATATGATTTGTGTGATTTGATGCTTGCATGTTATAGATAATTTAATTATGATCATTTTGGTATGTCATAATAATCATTTGGAGTTCAATAACATGCTGAAATCTGTGTTTTAATTTTAAATTGTGAAATTAGGGTTTATAACCCGTATGAATGTTCTTAATTGAATTTGGGGGTTTCTCCTCTAGAGGTTATTAGATTGATTGGTTGGTATGGATGTGTAGAGCTTGAAAAGAGGAATCGATTGGTGGGGGTCTCGTCAACAGACAATACCGGAATCGAGCTGGCCGAAGAAAAGAAGAACTTGTCGTCCGGCGAGTTTACTTCGAGTTATTCCGGCCAACAAGGGGGTTATCTGTGTGATTTGATTTCATGGTTAGATTGCTTGTGTTCTGTAGTTAAATTCTGGAGGAGATGGTGGTGTGACGGTACCGGAGTCGTGTTCTCCGACGAACCCGTCATTTTTCGGCGAAGGACTTGAAAAATTGTAGTTTAGTACCTGTAGTTTTGTAGGTGATGAAGTTTGGTCCCTGTAGTTTCAGAAATTTATAAAAATAGGAATTATGTTTTGAAAATTTATAAAAATCATATTTTCTCTTTAATTTTAATTTCACAAAATTCTTTTTTAATTTTTAAAATTATAAAAATCATTATTTTAATTTCAAAAATTATTTTTAATTCAAAAATAAATCTGAATTATTTAATTAATTAATTTTAGTTGATAATTAATTAATTAATTGGTTAATTAATTCGAATATTAATTGATTTAATTAATTATTAATTAATTTTAATTGATTATTTAATTAGATTTAATTATTTATTTTGATTTAAAAATTCTGAAAAATAGTTTCGAGCTTTAAAATATTATTTTAAAATTTTTTCAAGGCTCGATAATTAATTATAAAATGATTTTAAAGTCAGATTCGGGTATTTGAACCCTGTCAATTATTCATAAATGATTCAACAACCCGTTTTAATTTCGAAAAATATTTAAAAATTCGTATTAAATATGTGAAAAATCATTTTAACCCCGAATCTTCTTTGAAAAAGTATTTTTATCGAATATCTTACGTGTTATGTGTTATATGTGATCTGATTGGTTTACAATATGCTTATATGTGTATTGTTTGACTATTTTAATCGTATCTTTCAATCCGTAAGTCGGATTTGGGTGAAGCGAAGGGTAGATAGAAGCTTGTAACGAATATAATCAAGTGAGAATAAGTATTGATAGATACTTGTGATGTCTAAGCAGAAGAAGCGAGGCGTAGGAAAGGAAAGTAGATAGTCAGTGATTAGGAGTCGGTGAACGAGATCAAGTGAAGCGTAAGAAGAGTGAGAAATGGCAAGTGTTCCGAACCTTCTCAAGATATATTGCGAGTAATTGAATAGCTCTGTTTCATATTGTAATTTCTTTGAAGCATGTAACCCTAAATCTTCATTCCAATTATTGATCTTTGAACTATAAGCCTTATTCTTTGTAAACCTTTGATTGTTGAATACCCAGATATGAACCACATATATACGATAAAACTTCACAAATACATACAAACTAAATACCAATCATTGAACCAGAATTGTTTAACATACAAATCTTCATGCCTTATTTGTCAGAAAACTAATCCTTATAACCACGAGACCTTGATTCTTCCATTATCTGATTCTTTTACCAGCTGATTGCTAATCTTTGTACTATCCTTGTTATATCCTATTGGTGATTGCAAACCATCTTATGCTTGAAAATCAGTGTTGTTTATGATTTTGTTTACTGTTTTACATTATTTATTCTGTTATTGTTATGGAATTGAATTATTTTATAAAATGTGGACCAGATTCGTGGACTAGATTCGTGGTCATGTTAGGCCAATGTGTGCCTTGGATCCAGTATTAGAGCAGAGCTGTGTGCCTTGTTCGGGGTTAGTGCGTGATTTATTAACAACCTAACCTTGATTTTTAAAATAAAAATTGAATATTCAATTTTAATCATTGCTCATAAAGAAACTTGATAACCTGAAATCATTTTATTTGATCACTGTTTAATCTCAGTATTGTCACTGTGACTTGCTGAGCTAGTTAGCTCATTTGTGCGATTCTGTTTATGTTCTTTTCCAGTTAAGAAGGAACCAATTGGTAGCGAGGATCCCCAATCAAGTGTGCGAGCTAGGATTTCAGGTTGAGCGGAATAAGCTAGCGGAAGACTTTTGTAATAGTTTAAGTTGGAAAGTTTGTAAGAATGTTTAATATTCAGATGTAAGTTTAAATAGTTGGGATTTGGAAAATTTGTAATATAAGTAAGTAAGTTTTGGCTTGTGTGCATACTTTAAACTGTTGCGATCCGTGGATGGAGGTGAGTAGGGTCACTGCATATATTATTATTATTGTCATAAGCATGTATATATATGGTGTGTGTGTGTGTTATGGACCCCAAACTTCTGACCCGGGTTTGGAGGGCGCCACAGTAAATACAGGTTTACACAACATACAATAAGATGTACTAAACCCTACTTTAAGTTATCTCTAAAACTTTCCATTTCTGGATTAGTGAATCTTTGTAAATCGTGTAGGTCTGTGACTTTCCTTTGTCAGTTAATCTTGGCCTTTAATCTTGCACTTCAAGCTGCTTTTGTAGACTTTTTAATCTAAGTGATTAGATCATTTTTTGATTGATAATATTGAATATTTAACTTGTCTGTATTATGTACTTGAGGTTCATATCGAGGTCTCTAGTTTATTGTATAGAGAACTGAAATCTCGATAAGTATAATGGCTTATCAAGATCTCTTAGTTCTCTATAAGTGTTTTGACTTGTCGAGGTCTCTGAGTTCTCCATAAGTGAACTTGGTTTATCAAGGTCTCCAAAACTCGGCATGTTGAAATAACTTGTCGATATCTCTGAGAATTCTATATGCATTTTGACTTGTCGAGGTCTCTGAGGTCTCTAATGAGAAATTGACTTGTCGATATCTCCAATCTTCATATCTTAATTTTGACTTGTAGATATCTCTAGGACTTCTCTATAAGCCATTTTGGACTTATCGATAAGCCATTCTGGAGTTCTGGAATGATTTTTGTATATGACTTGATCTGTGACTTGTAGATATCTTGACTTAGAACATTTTTCCTAAAATAGATTTGTTCAACTCCAAGCTTCTTCACCTTTTTCTCTGAGGCATGATCTTGTTAATCTTCTTCCAGAGTTTATTCTTAGGCTTGAGACTGTTCACAGAAAAAATACTCCAGTCTGATATTTAACATTTTTATAGACTCGTGTAATACAATAAAAAATACAGATTTAAACATTATATAACTAAATCTTAGGGTTGTCAATGTGACTTAGTCTTGTTATGATATAGGCATGTCTTGTACAATAATTCAGTTCAATCTAAAAAAGTTTGAAAATATTTCAAGAGTGTTTTGGACTACGTAAGGGAGTGCCCTCCGTAAATGAACAGTTAAGTGTTTAGAAAGCTGAAGTTCTAGGAAACAATTTATAATATTGTCAATATATCTGAGATCTCTACATGTAGAATTGACTTGTCGATATCTCTGAGATCTCTATAAACATTTTGATTTGTCGATATCTCTGAGATCTCTAATAAGAAATTGACTTGTCGATATCTCCAATGCTTCACATCTTCATTTTGACTTTTTGATATCTCTGAGTTCTCTACATGCAACAATGACTTGTCGATATCTCGAATCTTCACATCTTCATTTGACTTGTCGATATCTCTAAGACTTCTCTATAAGCCATTTTGAACTTCTCGATAAGTCATTTTGGACTTCTCGGTTGAATTCTCGATTGAATTCTTGATATGACTTGATCTGTGAATATCTTGACTTAGAATATTTTTCATAAAACATTTTATTCAACTTCAAGCTTCTACACTTTTCTCTCAGGCATGATCTTCTTCCAAAGTTTATTACTTAGCTTGGATATGTTTATAGAAAAACACTTCAGTCTAATCTTCTAAACTTTTTATAGACTCAAGTAATACAATACAAAATATATAATTGATTATCAAACAAGTAAATCTCAGGGTTGTCAATGTGACTTAGCCTTGTTATGGTATAGGCATGTCTTGCACAACAATCTCCCCCAATTTGTGAGAAGATTCATGCCTGATAACAAGACTAACTCTAAGCTAAAATAAATTACATTAAACATTGACAGATTAACAAATACAAACTTTTATACATTTGATGATTATATAAGTTCAACAGTTATAACCATAAAGTGAATTTTTCATAGCCTGATTGTTTCCTAATGAGCTCCTTGAGATTACTATAACTTGTAGCTCTTCAATTATTTTTATCCCACTTAAGACTTCTACCAGCTTGAGCCATTTATCCAATGTATAACCATTTAGGTAACCAACTTTGAATCTTGAGAATCTGCCAGCTTGTATGTTAAGAAATTGTTCATCCTTTGATATTCTACTCAACCCCCTTACCTTAAGCTCATTTAACCTCTGCTCAAACATCTCTATCTCCTTAACATATTTTCTATCCATTTCCTCCTTTTCAGCCTTCAATCTTGCATGTCTTTCATCCCTCTCCGTCAACCTTTCAGACATCACAACCTTCCACATTCTTGTGCTTGTATCATGTTAGGAATATGTCATAGACTTGATGATAAGTTCACCAAAACACCTTAGTAGATTTAATTTAGTGTTTTTATAGCTCCTAATGGATGATTTACTTTAACATCCGTTGAGAGAGTAGCTTATGCCTTAATAAGTTTTGTAACACATTCCTGCATACTACAATACCTTAGAGATCTAGAAGTTTTAGGATATTCAAAGTCATGTTGATTACTAGATTGATATACAAAATAGGTTGGCCAATTGTATATATTATATGCCTTGTAATTTTACATCAGTGAAATGGAGTTAACTGCTATGGAAGATTTTTAACGGATGATTCTACAAGGTTTCAACGGATGATCCAAGTCATAGTTTTAACGGATGATCCAATGAAGTTTCAACGGATGTTCTAATTCAAATTGCAGTTGATAGTGACTTGACAGTCACATGGGTTGATTATATGCAAATGGAATGTGGCAGCCTATTTATAGGTTTTAGAGAACAAAGAAGCATTTCCATTTCCATGCTTACTTGAAGAAAATCAAAGATACTGGATAGAGAAATGAATAAATATGTGATTAGACAAAGACACGTTTTATTTTATTAGTTTGTCTCATTCATTTGTAACTTGGTAATATATAAACCAAGAGTAGCTAGTAGTAAATTAAGCAATCAACAAGAGAAATAGAAAAAGCTATATCTGTGAAGAATTTCTATGTTCCTTGTAATTCTACTTGTAAGAAGCTATGTACAAACCTTGCATCATAGAGTTCTCAATCTTATATATATATATCTGGTGGAAAAGTTCAATCCACCGGAAAGTTTTTAAATACTTGTATTTAATTATTTTGTGTTTGATTACCTCAATATTTTCATTTCGCACTTTTTTTAATCAGACACTGTTAGATATTTGATATAGAGTATTGCTTAAAATCGAAAAAGAACCAGAATTACATTCAACCCCTTTTTGTAATTCTTTGTTAGATTGTTTGGGAATAACATATCCTTATCCTTCATCAAGCTAATTACCCTCTTCATAAATGTGGTTGAAAAATTTTCAATTACTGTCCTGCTAAGAAAAATGAAGGTGGCATCCATGTAGTAGATTCTGACTTCTGCTAAAGATACAACACAAACTTTGACAATTTCTTCAGATTATTGTTGGAAAAAGTCATCATTTGTGATGCACATGTTTAGAGGTAGAAAGTCAGTTTGATTGAAATAGTTCCAGATGACCCCAACACCAGCTTGCATTTTCCTTGGTTTTCTTCCAACAGTCTTGTAGTGAGTTATGGTTGGAGGCTTGAATGAAGGTAGGTTTGTTATTTTATTTAGTGTGACATGGCTTGATCTGATTGGTATCTTAAGTAGGGTGTTTGCAGTTTGTTTATACAAGAATTTTGGCTTTTGAGGTAGGTTTGGTTGAGATAGTGTTTGGCTAGGTTTGGTGATTTGAGTTTGTGAGATTTGGATTTGTTGGACATATTTCTTGGTACCTTATTCTCCTCCCTTTTTTTCTCCTTCTGTTTTCATCTCCCATCTTCCTATCACCCCTCTTCTTCTGTTCTACTTTGCTTCCAGTTGCCTTGGTAGATTGACTTGGATTTGAGCTAGAAAGTTTTTGCTCATCATTATTCTGCTCATAATCATCCAAATCATCTTCGGTGTTTAATTAAGTAGTTGGCAACATGATTTCTGTATTCTGCAAGTATCTTCCCAAAATCCTGATCATTTCCTCATCTTCAACTTTCTTCTTCTTCTTAGTTTTGAGATCAGTTTCCAATATCATGATGAATCTTAGATTTCCCCTCACACAGTTCTTGGGGATTGTGAAATATTTGCACTTCCTGGTTTGTGGACGGATGTAGGCTACCACTTGTTTAGATGGAGATAGGCTTCAGCAAAAGCAGTTATTTGAGCTTTCTTAAGTTCATTAAGCAATTGGGTGTCCTCTGGAATGACTGGATTAACTTTATCAATTATTACATCCAACTCATATGCTCTCATGGATTGAAGATTTGAGAGAGACACATGTAGACACCTGTCTAAATCACAATCATTGACATTGGCCACTATCCTTTTTTCCAAGAAGTTTCTAACCTTTACTATCACCACTCTTAGAAAATTGATGTTGTTGGCCAAAGCTCTCTTGTATGTGATGTAGTTACTGTGAAGAGAGACCCTTAGCATAATTAACAGCTCATTTAACTCCTTGTCTTGACAGGGTCCTTCTGCAGCTTTTTGGAGTCTATCTTTACTAACATCTTGAGAAATTTTTACTTGTGCAGAGTTTTGACCAAAGTGGGATGTAGATTTTCCAGCTTCCTTTGATTGTTGAATCCTAGCTTCTATCTCCCCCTTTGTCTTGGTAGCAGGCAGGAATAGAGGAGTTAGAATTCCTGGCCTAACAGCTTCAAACAATGCATGTAGTGGAACATTCAAGGCACCCATAATAGCTTCCAAAGAGTCAGAATTCTGCATTTAGAGATGTTTGAGGGAGTCTACTAGGGTCCTTATGTCATTTTGTTGACTCTGCACTAGAGTAGTGAGAGTTGTGACCTGAGCTATGAGTGAATCATTTGAGGCTTGAAGATTGGAGACTTGTTGTTGTAGAGACTGAATTTGGAAATTTGTTGAGGTGGAAATTGGTTGTTTTGAGCTTGATGAGTAAGGAGCACCAAAAGTGGCTTGAATAGATTTCTTGATTCCCTTCATCAATAATGCTGAGGGTTCATATCTAGCTTGGTGGAGTTGATCCAATTTGACCCTTGTGTCATTGTTACTTGTGATTTGATTTTGGACAACTTCATGAAGAGCCAGAAATGATTGCTTTAGATTTTTGATGCTCCGCTCCATACCGGTCACATCAAATCTATCCATTTGATCAACAAATTTGTTGAACTTGGTTTTTTATTTCTACCTGAGTTGGTACAAGGTCATCAAGTTTATCTTTCACCAATCTCCTAATCCTGTCTTGATGACTATTCAGTGTCTGTTGCAGTGCTTTACCAATGAGGTGAAAAGCCTTGAGCTATGCCTTGTAGACTTCTGTTATAGCATCATAAACTTCCTGAGGACTGAGAGTCTTGGCATTGCTTCCTAGAATAGTGACATACTCTGCTCTAAATCTAGCAAAAACCTCATCCATTCCAAACTGAAATCTTTATCTAACCAAGCATCCACATTCCCATCCTGCTCAGCTTTATTGACAATCTTTTGTTGCTGTTTTTCAACATCTTCTTTGTAGGACAACAAGATAGTCTGATAATCCTGATTGGACATGTCAGTTGAGAGTAGTTGTTAGCTAATGTTTGCAAGGACAAAGAGTTGGTACACAAGGAGATCATTCATTGTTACTGGCTGAGTTTGAGCATCCTACAGCCATTGTGAGATGAGGTGTGAAGGTTGTTGAGTGGGATTGGAGGTAAATGGAATGTCTATTTAGTTTGAGGTAGAGGGTTTAGAGGTGGTAGGTATCCCTGTGATTGGAATCACAGTTCAACTTACAATAGAAACTGTGGTTGTGACAGTGTGTTGTTCACCAAGAGTGGGAACCTTCATTTAAATTAGAGGGGATTTAACCAGGTTACTGTCATGTACCATGGCCTCAAACCCTTGTTCTTTTTGCAAAGAACTGGCACTTGAATGTGCTATACATTTCTCCCCAATAGTTGGATCATGGACAATTGGACTCCTAGCTTCAATTGACAAAGCAATTTCAGCCCGGGTTTTGAGGGGAGTTGTCCCTACATAAGGAACCTCCAATTGAATTGAAGAGAATTTAGATAGCCCCCATCAAGAATACTACCCTCAAATATTTAAATATGTGAAGATTAATTTGCATATGAAGGTGCATTTGGTACTACCACAGGGTCTACAGTAAAACTGATGAAACCTCTGTATTTTTGTTGGTGTCATCAAGGTCTACCTCATCTTGTAGCCTCTCACCAACTGAATATGGTTCCTAGGTGGTGAGCACAGTCTCTTGAACTCTATCACTTGATTTTGACAACACTTGAGAAGTGGATTTGAGTGTTTCATTATATGTAAAAGAAATTTGAGAGATATGATTAGTGATTTGAGAGTTGAGTGTTGGAAGCTCCCCCTGAATAGACGAGGGAGCTTTAAATGATGTGCTCTCATTGTGTGTGTCATCCTTATTTCTTCTTTCATAAACTTGAGTGTGCTCAATTTGTGGTGCAGACTCTTTACAAGATGCACTAGGAAGAGTGCTTTGTTCAATAGAGACACCCTGTTGAGAAGATGCCCCTAGAGTATGTTTTAATCCCTCTTTTATAACTGCATCCTTTTGGGAGGGTACAAGGTAGCTAATTGAGTGGTCAACTCAGTTTCATTTACCTTCTTTGGCTTTTTGACCAAGGTAGACTCTGGTTGTGTTTGGTCCTCACCACTCTCATTCACAACAGTTAAGGATGCCTGCTTTCTCTTCTCTTTACTCACTTCACCCTGTTGAGAGGATGAAGTGGTTGGTTTCCTAGCTTCTAATGGTAGAGAAAGAAGGGTCTCAGTTTGGGAAGGCCCCTGTTGGTGTTCCTGTGTTTGTTCTTCCACAGGGATAGGAGCCGTAACTGTTCTAGATGTTACAGTAGACCTCGTATTAGGCATAGGGTAATGGTAAGTACTAAAACTCTCCAAAATAAATGAAGTGATTATAAGACTTACAGGTACCTTAATTTTATGATAAGTGAGCCAAATAGCATTTTGGACACCTATTTACAATTGCCTATCTTTGTTCTATCAATACCATTAAATAAATAAATATCTTGAACTTTATGATTTAAAGTAGACATTATAAACCTAGGAAATATAATTTTGTTACCTCTTGTGGCCAAAGGCATTGTGAGCCTTGTGTTGAGTTCCTCCAGAATCAAGAGCCCCACATTTATGTGTCTGTTGTGAGCCATGGAGAATACCAGCTTCTGGACCAAACTTGAGATGTTGTCATACCCTGTCTTCCTGCAGGTGAAGGCTCTCATAATTGAATCCAACGGGAATGACCATTCCCTCTTTAGATGCTTAATGTTTAAGCTACCAAGGTTGATTCTTTTGACTGTAGTTGATAAAGTCCATAAACTTAGAAAGCTCATATTGTGTAGGTACCTCCACCATCCTATCAGTAGGGATTCCCAGAACCAGGTTGACATCATTCTCAGTAACTTCCACCGGCTGGCCTTGGATTGAGCAGTTAACCACCATGGATTCCGTTTGATTCTCATGCACAACTGTCCTAACTACAGCTGAGTTCCAGAAATAATTGAGAATATCTAGGTACAGAATAGGATTTGCAGTTAGAGCACCTGCAAAGTATGTCTCGGATAGAAACTTGACAAAGCTCTTGAAACTGTCAGGAGCTTGGTTAGCATATGTGAAAGCTAGGTAGTTGGTTCCATCCATAGGGATAACAACTCTAACAGTGTTTGATGCCATTTGAAGTGTTGAATTTGAGTGGTTAAGAGATTTGAAGAAGAAATAGTTCGAAATGAGAGAGAACGGTTAAGATTTTTAAAATTTAGGTCACTTGAGATCTCGAAAGCGTAAAAGGGGTTATGTCAAGATGTCTGGGTATTTATTGGAAAAAGGTAAGTGACTTGTCGATAAGTAGAAATAAATGGTTGGGATTTGCTAATCGAGAAGTCACATGTGAGAATAAATACATATAGAGATGTCACTTTCCTGACTCTTATCGAGAACTAGATAATGACTTATCAAGATGTCAAATAAATACCCAGTTCGTCTTGAATGGACTGATTTTTTTTCAATTTTTAATTGAATAAATCAAAATAAAATTGAATGATTTTGTATCAAAAGTATTTTAATAAAATAATTTATTGAATTAAATTGTTCTAGTTCTAAGTTATTCGAGAAATCTAAAATGTATACTGGTAGAGAACTCAATGAATTAATATATATCGAGATATCTATAAGACTTATCGAGAAGTCATAATGAGGCTTGTCGAGAAGTCCTTCGAGAAGTCAAGAAAGTGACTTATCAAGAAGTCTCAAAATGACTTGTCGAGAAGTCAATTTGACTTATCGAGAACTCAGTTCTCTATATACTTTTGTTTTTTTATTTTATCTTATGCTAATTTCATATATTGAAAATGTAAATTAACAGTAAAATAGTTTTGCTTAGAATTTGAAAAAATTCCAAGCTGAATTTTGAATTTTGAAAAATAAATTTACATAGAATTATGAAATATTTATAAATCGTATTTCAGTTAATTTCCAATAAAACCAAATTAATTTTGATTTATTAGAAATTAATCTGCTGCAACACATTAGCTGAGTTCTTACCTTTAGGATGAATAATTTAACATTCCAATTTCACCAACAAGTCTCGTGAAGGTTGCTTCATCCAAAGGTTTAGTCAAAATATCATCTAATTGTTTTTCTGTTGGAACAAAAATAAGCTCAATGGTACCATTTGCAACATGTTCTCTAAGAAAATTGTACCTTACATCAATATGCTTTGGTCTAGAATGATTAACTGGATTAGCAAAAATAGAAATAGCACTAGAATTGTCACACATAATTGGAATTTTGTGTAACACTAGGCCATAGTCCATTAGTTGATTTTTAATCCAAAGCATTTAAGCACAACAACTTACAGCAGCTATTTATTCAGCCTCAGTTGTGCAAGTTGACATAAATTGTTGTTTTTTACTATACCAAGATAAAAGTCTTTGTCCAAGAAATTGACAGCTTCCACTAGTGCTCTTTCTGTCAACCCTGCATCCAACAAAATCTGCATCTGTGTATCTAACAGCTTCAAATCCAGTTCCCTTAGAATATCATAATCCCAAGTTTGGTGCTCCCTTTAAGTATCTGAAAATTCTCTTCACAACCATCAAATGTGATTCCTTTGGATTGAATTAAAATCTTGCACACAGACAAGTTACAAACATGATGTCTAGTGTAGTAACAACCAAATACAACAAAGATCCAATCATTCCTATGTAACCTGAAATGTCTACATTTTTCCTTTCTCATCTTCATCCAACTTTGTAGCTATAGACATAGGTGTTGATGCAGGTGAACAATCAACCATACCAAACTTATTCAATAAATCTTTAACATACTTTGTTTGGCTGATGAAGTTTCCATCACTTCTTTGACTGACTTGAAGTCCAAGAAAGTAACTTAATTCTCCCATCATGCTCATCTCATATTTACTCTGCATGAGTCTTGAAAATCTTTGACATAATTTTTCATTAGTAGAACCAAAAATGATATCATCCACATAGATTTGAACTAGGATCATATCACCACCATGCTGCTTGTAGAATAAAGTCTTGTCAATTGTTCCTCTTGTGAATCCATGTTTAAGAGAAAATTTCAATAATGTGTCATACCAATCTCTAGGTGATTGCTTTAATCCATAAAGAGCCTTGAGAAGTTGGTAAACAAAATCTCAAAATTCTGGATCTTCAAAGCCAGGTGGCTGTTGCACATAAACCTCTTCTTCCAACTCACCATTTAGAAATGCACTCTTTACATCCATTTGATACACTTTAAAGTTTGAGTTTGCAGCAAATGCAAGAAAGATCCTTATTGCTTCAAGTCTTATGACTGGAGAAAATGTTTCATCATAATCAATTCTTTCTTCCCCTGAGTAGCCTTTTGTAACCAACCTTGCTTTGTTTCTTCTTACAATTCCATTTTTAATCCATTTTGTTCATGTACACCCACTTTGTTCCAACTATACTTTTGTCCTTTGGTGCAGGAACCAACTTCCAAACTTTATTTCTTTCAAACTAATTTAGCTCTTCTTGCATAGCAGATATCCAGTCAGGATCAAGTAGGGCTTCCTCAGTTTTCTTAGGCTCAATTTGTGAAAGAAAGCATGCATGTAGAGATTCTTTAGCAATTGCACTTCTAATCCTCACTCCATCATTTGGATCATCAATAATTGATTCTCTTGTGTGACTCCTATCCCACTTTTTGGTATGAGTTTGATGACTTGAATTTCTGCATTTTCTTCATCATTGACATGACTTGCAGAACTTTCTTCTCTTTCTCCCCCTGAATTTGTGCTATCAAATTTAGGTATATGAGATGAGCTTCCATTCTCAAGTATCACTTGCTCAGTTGCCTCCTCATTTACTCTGTTGCTTGTGTTGATTTCAGCTTCATCTTCAGAATTACTATCAATGTAAAGATTTTCAAACTTTTGGGCTTCAGCTTCATTTTCATCAAGGCATTCCAAGCCTGGACACTTGTCATCATCAAAAGTCACATATGTGCTTTCCATAATTTTTTTTTGTTCAAGCACATAGACTCTATAGGAAGTTCTTTCCAATGAATATCCCAAAAAAATTGCTTCAAAAACTTTAGAGTCAAATTTTCCCACATATTCAAAGTTGTCTTTTAGAACATAACACTTGCTTTCAAACACATGAAGATGCTTCACAGCATGATTCCTTTTTGATAAGATTGAGTAGGGTGATTTTGTAAGATTTTTGTTGATGAGATATCTGTTTTGAGTGCAGCATGCAATGTTGACAGCTTCTTCCCAAAAACTTGTTGGCAAATTGACATCTTGTAGCATTGTTCTAGAATCCTCAACTAGAGTTCTATTCTTTCTTTCAACTACCCTATTTTGCTGAGGTGTCCTTGTTGCTGAGAATTCTTAAACAATACCCTTGTCTTTACAGAATTCAGTTAAGATTGCATTTCTGAATTATGTGTCATTGTCACTCCTTAATCTTTTAACACAATTATGATCTTCATCCTGCTCTCAATTTTCTTGATGTGTTCAATAATGATGTGTGGAGTTTCATCCTTTGAATGCATAAACTCTACCCATGTATACCTTGAGTAGTCTACCACCATCACAAGTGCATATTTATTCCTTGAATTTGATAAGACATTAACTGGTCTAAATAGGTCCTTGTGAATAAGTTGCAAAGGTGCAATTATAGAATTCATGGCTTTTCTTTTGTGATTAGACCTTTTCATTTTGCCTTTTCGACAAGCCTCACAAACTTTATCTTGATCAAACTCCAGATTTGGCATGACTCTCACCAACTCCTTTTTCACCAGGGTATTGATAGCTTTGTAATTTAGGAGAGAGAGCTTCTTGTTCCACAACTTTCTTTGCTAATAGATGCCTTGGTATAGAAGCCACATATTCCATCCTTATTTGCTGAGTATAAATATGCAACAAACAAGCTTCCCTTTCTTGCTTCTTTCAAAGCAACTTCACCAGTCTTTTTGCTGATATTTGAGCATTCTGCTTTGTCAAATAAAACGTTGAATCCTCTATCTGTGAATTGACTAACACTCAGAAGATTCACCTCAAGACCAGCTACACACAATGAGGATTAAGTGTGTTTAGTTACCCAAGCATTGTTGGGTACTTTATTTATTTTAACAAAAGTTGCAGAAGTAGAATTGATGATTCGGAAAGAAGTGTGTTTAATGACTGATTTGTATTTTCCTTTTTAGTTGTAGATCCAATTTTAACTTCTTTGAGATCTACTCTCAGTTTATGATAGCTTGTCATCACTTTCATATTGCAAGGAATGCAATCAAATTTGTCACAGAAGGAATAGGGATCTTCGGCATCTGCTTTATTGTATTTGCATGCTCCCACTTTTGGCTCACTAATAGCCTTTTTACAAAGGTGAGTTAGATGACTTGTAGAGCCACACTTTTGACATTGTTTTCTAGGAGCATCTACAACAAATGCAAAGTTGTTGCTCTTATTTATTCCAATCTTCCCATTTCTGTTCTTTTTCTTTCCTGCATTCTCAGTCTTGATTTCTTTGATTGGTGTCTTAGAAACTTGGTTTACCATGGGCTTCTTCTTGATTTCAGCAGTAGGAGTGGTTTCTTCGTTTTTCTTTTCATTATCTTCATCTGTAAGTTCTTTCTTGATGACCAACTCTTCTTCACTGAAATTGACTTCACATGCCTTGAACAAAGGTCAAAGAGATGTGTCCTAAGTCCAATCATGTACGATGATTTAGGAATAACTTTTATGTAATCTGTTTTGATTTTATTGATATTAATAAAAGACTTGTTTTGGTTTTATTGCGGGCTTTATCTATTTAAGTGTTTAAATAATATATACCATAGTTTAGAGTAAAGCTTTTTATGGATTATGATGAGATCATAATAATGAGACCTAAAAGATGATAACTCTAAACTTAAATATTTCATGGTCATAAGATTACTAACTGGTAATTAGTAATCCACAAAGATCGGTATATACTATGTTTGCTTCATTATGAAGGATGTCTATTCTCATAGACATTTGTGTGATGACACTATAGCTAATATGTAGGTGCTTATTATAGAATAAGTTCACTGAACATGACTCACACAGCTAAACAACTAATGGAGTTCACTCACGTGTCAGCAGTTGTTCACATAGTGATAGTTGTACAAGTATCCTTAGATTTGAGGTCATCATAGTCATCTTGTGTACACTGAACTATGCTTTGGTTTAGTTCTTAGTCTCCAGGGATAATTATAAGGGCTCTACTGGGTATAGGAATTTGTACACGAAGATAGTGTATGATCAATAAAGGATCTACCCCTTCCAGTGAAGGAAGAGAATGTTCAATGCTGATCCACTTATGCTAGTTCAGGAATCTCTGGCCAGAGTGAATGAAATTAGAAAGGTGTTTCTAATTTACATTAAATAGAACTAAGCATAGTGAATGGGAAAGCAAATGATTAAATAAGATAGGCTTGACACAAGTTCCATGCCTTGTATTTAATCGTGACATTGCAGGGTAGAAGGAATTGATTGTACGGTAACTACTCACTGAATAGGTTCTTGGTATTCTACGCAGTGAATTCGTATTATCCGGATAGTCGCGATATGCTGAGAAGTATCCCTCACGATGTAGAATAAATATAATTAATTTATTAATTAATCATATTTAATGAATTAGATAATTTATATAAATAATGATAGAATAGTTTTATTATTATTTATTTCTACTACCGGCTTAATATTGAACCTACAGGGATACACCATAAAAGAGAATGATTTAATGGTGGAGGAGTTAATTAATAATGGTTGGTAATTATTTATTTGTGAAATAAATAATTAATTAGCAGATTTAATAATTGATTAAATGAGATTTAATTAATTTTTAATATTATTAATTAAGAATTTAATTTTGGAAATTAAATCAAGTGAGAGAATTATTTTTTTAAAGTGTTTAGAAAAGGGATTAATGATTAAAATGTGTTTTAATTATTAGTTAATTAGTTAATAAGAAATAATCAATTAAAGGGTTAATAATAATAATATTTTATGGAAATTTTTCAGCTGAAAATTTTACCTATAAATATACTATTATAAACCCTATTTGTCTCAACCCAAATAATTAACCCTAATTCTAAAGTAGAACAAGAGGGAGGCAACTAATTCTCTCAACCTCTTCCTCCTCCATCACATTGTACTCTTGGTGGATACCGGTGGAGTGCTTCACACTTGAGGAGCAGCTGCTAGGGATTTCCGTTCATCGTTCTTGGATCGCTATTAAAGACCTCCATATTTCCATTAACGTAAAGCTTCTTAAGGTAAACATACTGAACTACGAATTAAATATTATTTTTCGCATGGATCCTGCGGAGGGTTTCATTTTTTTAAGATTTAAATTTACGTTTTCGTTGCGTTTATGTGCTAAAAACCCTTCAAAAGGTGTTGTTAGGAATATGTGTATTAGTTTGATGATAAGTTAAACAAAACACTTAAGTAGAAATCTAGTGTTTGTAGCCTCAACGGATAAGACCATTCTGGCTATCCATTGATGGAGTAGCTTTACTTAGAAATAAGTTTAGTATTGTAGCACATTTCAGTTTCTGTATTTAAGTTATAATTCTTAGATGATTGTGGGAAATTATAAGTCATGTTGACTACTAGTGGATATGCAAATAGGAGGGCTAATTGTAAATATTTCATGCCTTGTAATTTTGTATAACTGAAGTAGTATCAACTGATAAATTAAAGGCCTTCAACGGATGAGAAACAAAGCTTCAACGGATGTCTCTAAAGCTTCAACGGATAACATCCATCAACGGATGAGTGCATCAACGGATAAAGCTTCAATTGCTAATGCATCAACGGATAAAGCCATCAACGGATGAAAGCTTCAACGGATGCTCAGTTCAATAGCAGTTGACAGTGACAATTCATAAGCTGACAGAGGCACATGGGTTGACAGAGACAATTGGAATGTGGTAGCCTCTTGGAGGAATCAAGAAAATGCAGCATTTCCATTCTGGTGCAAACAAGGAAGTATTCAAATATTCACAGATTATCCTAGATCGCATTGGATAGAGAAATGAAGAAGAAACATGTGAAGAATCTTTTTAATTATATTTGTACTTTTGTCTTCACTTGTAAACTTGGTGATATATAAACCAAGTTGCAGCTAGTAATTAGATGGTGAATTTTCCAGAGCTGTTTAGAAAAACATAGAGAGAAAATCATCTAGTTTGTACTAGGACGCAGCTGTGATCAATTCTTTTGAATCACAGATTTTCTGAAATACACATCTCTGGTGAAACAACAAATCCACCAGAAAAGTTATGAAAGCCTTTGTGTTCTTTACATTTGTGTTTTGAATATATATCTGTTTGCACCTGCCCAAAGCAATTCACACACAACTGTTCATCAAAACACTTAGCCTTTGAAACTGCTCAAAACTTGAAAAAGTTTTGAGATTTACATTCAACCCCCCTTCTGTAAATCTCATTGTTAGTTCCTTGGGAATAACAATTGGTATCAGAGCAAGCTCTTAACTTACAAAGAGTTTAAAGATCTATTCTACTAACATCATGAGTAAGAAGGATATTGGTGTAAAGATTCCAATCCTGGAAAGAGATAATTATCATCACTAGAAAGTGAAGATGCATCTACATCTTCTCTCTCAAGATGAAAGCTACATCAACTGCATTGAAAATGGTCCTCATATCCCTCACAAGGTGGCCACAGCTGCAACTGCCACAGTTTCTATTGGAGAGTCTATTCCCAAGCCAAAAGCAGAATGGACTGATGAAGATATTGAAGAAGTTCACAAGGACAAGAAAGCCATGAACATTCTGTTTAATGGCCTAGATCAAGATATGTTTGATAATGTCATTAACAACCAAACTGCTAAGGAAATTTGGGATACTGTGCAACTTATCTATGAAGGTACTGAACAAGTTAGAGAAAATAAAATGCAGCTTCTCATTCAACAGTTTGAATATTTTCATTTTGAAGAAGGAGAATCACTGAATGATACCTTCAATAGATTTCAGAAACTGTTGAATGGATTGAAGTTGTATGGCAGAGTGTACCAAGTCAAGGATTCTAACTTAAAATTTCCGAGGTCTCTACCAAAGGAATGGAAGCCTATGACTGTTGCATTAAAGAATTCTCAAGATTATAAGGACTTCACACTTGAATGATTATACGGAATTTTGAAGACCTATGAACTTGAGATGGAGCAAGATGAGCTGTTGGAAAAGGGAAAGAAAAAAGGCGGATCGGTTGCACTTGTAGCTGACAATGAGAAGACTGAAGCCATGAATGAAGAAAAGACAATGCCAAGTCTCAAAATTGGCACAAGCAAATCAGAATCAAGCAAGGGAAAAGAGCAAGTTGCTGAGGTTGAAGATAGTTCCAGTCAAGATGACTCTGATGATGTTGATGAACATCTGGCTTTTCTGTCCAGGAGGTTTGCAAAGATGAAAT
The DNA here is from genome assembly GCF_009905375.1 of Apium graveolens. Taxonomy (NCBI): domain Eukaryota; kingdom Viridiplantae; phylum Streptophyta; class Magnoliopsida; order Apiales; family Apiaceae; genus Apium; species Apium graveolens. The sequence goes on along the minus strand of NC_133650.1, from coordinate 247,951,837 downwards.
TCAAGAAAAATGCTAAATTCACTAAGTCAAACAAGAACATGGTGGACAAATCTAAGTTCAAATGTTATAACTGTGGCATAAGTGGACACTTTGCAAATGAGTGCAGAAAGCCAACCTCTGATAAGAAAAAAATTGAGCAAGTGGATTACAAAAAGAAATATTTCGATTTGCTCAAACAAAAGGAAAGAGCTTTTCTGACTCAGGATGATTGGGCAGCGGATGGAGCCAATGAAGATGATGATATGGAATATATCAACCTAGCCCTGATGGCTAATTCTGATGAAAATGAAACTAGTTCATCAAGCAACCATGTAATTACTACTGACCTCTCTCAGCTTTCTAAGATTGAATGCAATGAAGCTATAAATGATATGTCCAATGAATTATATCATTTGCGTGTTTCCCTTAAATCACTAGCTAAAGAAAACACAAGAATTAAAGAGAATAATTTGTTTTTAAGTGATAGGAATGTTGTGTTAGAGGGTAAGGTAATTGAGCTTGAAAATATTAAAATCAAATGCTTATATGTTGAGAGTGAACTAGAAGAATCTGTTAAGAAAGTAGAAATTCTTTCTAAACAATAAGAACATGAACAAGATGTAATCAAGGCCTGGAAAACATCTAGGGATGTTAGTACTCAGATTGTCAAGGTTCAGGGAATTGAATCACTCTGTGAGAATGCTTGGAAGAAAAACAAAAAGGAAGTAGAATTAATTGATGGATTGTCAACGGATGTGGAATCAACGGATGATGAAAGTTATCCGTTGAAGGAAGAAAAGGAGCATCTGTTGAAGGCTCATCAATCAAAACAGGCAAGTGATTCTAAAAAGAACAATTTGAAAAATCTCAATAAGAAGTTTGGTTCAACTTCCAAGAACTTTGTCAAAGAAGAAGCTAGCACATCCAAAGATACCAGTAAGGTGAATATAGACACATGACTTTAGATCAGTTGAAAAATAGGCTTAAGATGGTTGAGGATAAAAAGGAAACTAAAAGGAAATCTAATAGAAATGGGAAGGTAGGGATTAACAAACACAACAATTACACACCTGATAAGTATGTTCCTAGAAAAAGTTGTGTGCATTACAAAAGTGTTAATCATCTATCTGCTAACTGCAAGTCTGTTAAGAATGCTCCCATTCATTTAACTCCTTCCATGCCTAATATGTCTATGTCACCTCTGCAGGCTATGCCTGTTATGTCTCAACAGAATCCTCATGCACATTTTACAAGCATGCCATATGTTAATAATCCTTACTTTGCTGCATTCAGTATGCCTCAAATGCCATACAACATGCCTATGTGGAATAATATGTTTGCACAATCTATACCTTATCAAATTCAACCAAATGCGCTAAATGATTCTGTGACTAACCCTACACTTCAACCAACTACATTTGAGACCAAGGTTGACCCAATATTATCTAGGTCAAAAGATGCAGGAGGTATGAAGTCTAGGAAAAAGACTGACAAGGCTGGACCCAAGGAAACTTGGGTACCAAAATCAACTTGATTTGATTTTGTTGTGTGCAGGGAAAAAGAAGGAATCTATGGTACTTGGACAGTGGTTGTTCAAGGCACATGACAGGAGATTTCACCCTGCTCACAGAGTTCAAGGAGAGAGCTGGCCCTAGCATAACCTTTGGAGATGACAGCAAAGGGTTCACTATGGGATATGGCTTGATCTCAAAAGAAAATGTCATCATTGATGAAGTTGCATTAGTTGATGGTCTCAAACACAATCTATTGAGCGTCAGTCAACTATGTGACAGAGGGAATACTGTTTCCTTCAATTTTGAAGCCTGTGTTGTCACAAGTAAGAAGGACAACAAAGTGGTTCTAACTGGAGTTAGAAAAGGGAATGTGTACTTGGCTGACTTCAACTCTACAGATGCAGATTCAATTACTTGTCTTTTCAGCAAAGCAAGTCCAGATGAAAGTTGGCTATGGCACAAGAAGCTGTCCCATTTGAATTTCAAGGCAATGAATGATCTAGTCAAAAAGGACTTAGTTAGAGGAATGCCTCTAGTGGAATTCTCAAGGGATGGACTGTGTGATGCTTGTCAGAAAGGAGAGCAAAAGAGAGCATCATTTAGTAAGAAGCTTGAATCAACAATTGATGAACCATTACAACTGCTACACATGGATCTTTTTGGACCAGTCAATGTATTGTCAATTTCAAGGAAAAGATATTGCCTAGTGATTGTAGATGATTTCTCAAAGTTTTCATGGACCTACTTTCTTGAATCAAAGGATGAAGCTAGTGAAATCATTATCAATCACATCAAGCAAGTCAACAATAATCCAGATTTCAAAGTAAGGAATGTCAGGAGTGACAATGGAACTGAGTTCAGGAATTCTACCATGAGGTTGTTCTGTGAAGAAAATGGGATCATGCATGAGTTCTCAGCTCCAAGGACTCCACAACAGAATGGTGTGGTGGAAAGGAAGAACAGATCACTAATTGAAGCTGCAAGAATAATGCTTGAAGAGTCAAAACTCCCAACATACTTTTGGGCTGAGGCTGTTACTGTGCATGTTACACTCAGAATATTTCTCTAATCAATCAGGCAAAAGGCATGACTCCCTATCAATTGTTCAAGAGAAGAAAACCAACTTTAAACTTTCTTCATGTCTTTGGTTGTAAATGCTACATTCTAAGGAATCAACCTGATCACAAAGGGAAGTTTGATGCAAAGGCTGATGAAGGAATAATTGTTGGTTATTCTGCTGGAAAATCATATAAGGTCTACAATCTAAGAACCAACATTGTCATGGAATCTGTGCATGTTGTGTTTGATGATAAAAAGATTGATGGACTAACAGATGAGGGACATCATGAAGGACTCAAATTTGACAACATTGAGATATATTATGATGATAGTGAAGATGAGAATGATGGAGAAGGCACCTCAAAAAGAATTCAAAATCTGCCTTTGGATAATGCACAAAATGTTGCATCAGTTGAAAGTCATAATTCAGTATTCGTTGATAAAAGTAATGCAGCATCCGTTGAAAGACAAAGTGCATCATCCGTTGAAGTACATAATAAAGCATCCATTGATCATAGTCTATAAACGGATAATCAATTTACTTCATCAGTTGATAGAACTCTCAGTTCCTTTCAAAGGATCAGTAACTCGGGGGGAGTTTCAACCAATCAACGCTCTATCTCACATCATGACAATACTGAGGCTACCTCATCTAGAGCTAATCTACCACCTCAAAGGAAATGGACCAAGATTCATCCTTTTGAATTGATCATTGGTAATGCAACATCTAAGGTGCAGACTAGAAGGGCTACTCAAGATGAATGTCTATACAGTAGTTTTCTATAACAGGAGGAACCTAAGAGAGTGGAAGAAGCTCTATTGGATCCAGATTGGATTTTAGCAATGCAAGAGGAGCTAAACCAATTTGAGATGAACAAGGTATGGAAGCTGGTACCCAAGCCAAAGAATAAGAGCTCTATTGACACAAAATGGGTATTCAGGAACAAGATGGATGAAAATGGCATTGTCATAAGGAATAAAGCCAGATTGGTTGCCAAGGGTTATTCTCAACAAGAGGGAATAGATTTTGATGAGACATTTGCTCCAGTTGCAAGACTTGAAGCCATCAGAATCTTTCTAGCCTATGCAGCCCATGCCAATTTCAAAGTCTATCAAATGGATGTCAAGAGTGCATTTCTGAATGGAGAATTGGAGAAAGAAGTTTATGTAAGCCAACCTCCAGGATTTGAAGATCCAAATTTTCCAGACTATGTGTATTATCTGTTGAAAGCACTCTATGGACTAAAGCAAGCACCTAGATCCTGGTATGAGACTTTGTCAAAATTTCTTCTAGATAATTACTTCACAAGAGGTACTGTTGACAAAACTCTTTTCTTTAGAAATGCTAATGGCTCTACAATACTTGTTCAAATCTATGTAGATGATATTATATTTGATTCTACAGATGATAAGCTTTGTAAAAAGTTTGTTAAATTAATGCAAAGTAAATATAAAATGAGCATGATGGGAGAGCTAACTTATTTTCTTGGTTTACAAGTTAAACAAGTTAGTGGTGGAATTTTCATTAGTCAAACTAAATATATTTATGATCTTTTAAACAAGTTTGACTTAATGGATTGTTCATCTGCAAAAACTCCCATGGCCACTGCCACCAAGCTTGAATTAAACAAGGCTGAAAAGTCTGTGGACATTATAAGTTATAGAGGCATGGTTGGCTCACTTCTATATTTAACTGCTAGTAGACCTGATATAATGTTTTCTACATGTCTCTTTGCTAGATTTCAAGCTGACCCTAAAGAATCTCACTTAGTGGCTATTAAAAGAATTTTCAGATATCTCAAAGGGATACCAAATCTAGGAATTTGGTACCCTAGAGAGTCTGGTTTTGATCTAATTGGCTACTCAGATGCAGATTGTGCAGGTTGCAAAATAGACAAGAAAAGTACAACTGGCACCTGTCAATTTCTAGGGAATAAGCTTGTGTCATGGTTCAGCAAGAAGCAAAATTTTGTTTCTACATCAACAGCTGAAGCTGAGTACATTGCTGCTGGTAGTTGTTGTGCATAGATACTGTGGATGAAGAATCAACTATTTGACTATGGGCTAACTGTTGACAAAATTCCTATATTCTGTGACAACACAAGTACCATTGCCATTACTGAAAATCCAGTGCAGCACTCAAGAACCAAGCACATTGACATCAAGTACCACTTCATAAGGGAACATGTGATAAATGGTACAGTGGAACTTCATTTTGTTCCAAGTGAAAAGCAAATTGCAGACATATTTACCAAGCCACTTGATGAATCAACATTCACAAGATTAGTAAGTGAGCTAGGTATGCTTAATTATTCATAAATTCATGTCCTTATTATAATTTGTTTTGAAGCCTGAAATGAATTTGTTGCAAGAACAAAGTTGGCTTTAAGTAAAGATTATTCTATCAATGGATATTCCCTATCCGTTGAAAGCCAAAATTGTTCTATCAACGGATGTTCATTATCCGTTGAAAGACAAATACATTTCTGGTAATTTTATCCTTCAACGGATAAAACTGTGTTAATCTTAAACGAATAACTATTTACCTCATCCGTTGAAGTGTCACATCAGTTGTTTTAAGTAAGTCACAACCGTTGATTCTTTTACTTAACCGTTGATACATATATATATACACAGTTGTATGTATCTGTATTAAAGGCAGTTTTTAGAATTCATATAGTTTTCTTTATTCTCAAACGGCTGTAATTTACTTAAAAATATTGTTTAATCATTTTCCTTACGTTTTAATTAGAGAAAGTATAAAAGCCCATTGAATTCTTATTTTCACTTTACGCTTTCGTGCAATTTTTCAAAAGCTTTTACTCTCTTTCTCTCCCAAAACTCTCAACTTTTCTCTGCAACCTCTACCCACTACAATGGCACCAGTAGTAAAGATAATGTCCCAGTCTGGATTTGTCTATGAGAAAAAAAATTTCGTAGCTTTGGTGGAAAAGAATGAAGCCCACTCAGATTATCACAAGATGATGGACTTCATCAAAAATTGCAAACTAAGCTATGCAATGCTGGAAGCCCCAACTATTTACTGTGAGGTAATTGAGGAGATTTGGACAACTGCAGAGTTCAACCCCTCTGATATGACCATCTCTTTCACTCTCAAAGGTAAAGATTACTGTATTAACTGTGATGATATATAGTCCTGTTTCAAACTACCTGAGAACAATGCCATGACACCACACACTGATAATGATGTATCTAGCATGTTAGATTCCATAGGCTATTCTTTTGATTCTGCTAGTTTAGGGAGTATTAGAAGAAAAGGCCTTAAGAAAGAATGGAGTTTTCTTGGTGATGCCTTTATCAAGATTTTCTCTGGGAAAATTAGTAATTTTGATGCAATAACTTCATCTCTAGTTCATATGCTCTATATGCTAGTTTCTGATAGGTATTTTAATTTTAGCAACTATGTCATGCTAGAATTGGGTACCAGGTTAGGTACAAAGCTAATAAACCTCATAACATTTACTATGCTAGATTATTTATGTTATTGGCTAACCATGTTGCTGAAGGTTTGGTCATAACCAATGAGCGTAATAAGCTCAAATGCTGGGCACAAGATAAAAGGGTCCTTGCAGACCTTTTGAGAATCAACCTCAACAATCAGGTGCCATTGGTATATTTGCCAATAATGAATGCACCTCAGGTAAGTGAGGTAAATGCTTCTTCAACTCCTACTACTTCCAACCCCATTATTTCTTTGCCTTCAAGTGTGGCCATGGAATTTGTGTCTTTGACCCAACAGATTCCTACCAAGGCCACCAAACCTAAAGTTTCAAGACCAAAGTCAAAGAAAGCCACCTCTGTTGTTTCTCAAAAGACAACAGTTGTAACAACTACCATAAACCCTGAGGCGAGTGAACAGGGTGTGAGTGGTGAGGGGAGGGGTGAACATCAAGAAACCTCCCAGGATAAGATAGGAGAGGTGAGTGGTACCCCAGCTAGCCAAGCCACAGTTTCTCAAAAGACTGTGGTGGTTGAAAAGGATTCAAACTCATCCCTAGTTGCATCCTCCCAAAAGGGTGCAGCTATTGAAAATAGTCCCCAACCAGGGACACAGAACAAAAAGAGGAGGGACACTGAAGCCACACACTCTCCTGTAAAAGCCTTTACAAGAAGAAAGAGGATCAAAACCTTAGTTTCCACACAGGGTGCACACACTACACAGATACACCCACCTGTATCTATGCCTTCTCAAATTCAGCTTGATCTGACTCCAACAAATGTGGAGTCACAGCCCCATTCTCTCAAAATTGACATACATCAATCGCCAAATTCTCCATCACCATCTCTGGATGTGGACATGATATTCACATCAATTCCTGATTCTCCCTCTTTACAACTCAGGGAGGAGCCCCACTTAAATACTGGTGATCATCATCTATTAGATGATTTGTTGGATCATCAGCCAATTCTTTCAGACTTAGTTGAAGAATCTGCGTTACCTAAATTAAAATCAATCTACAGAGATTCAACAATTATGTCAATTTCAATTTCTACTTCTTTTCCTTCTTCAACGGATATTCCTCATCCGTTGACAAGTGGTTGTTCTTCGACGGATAAGCTTAACATCAGTTATCCGTTGATACCATCAGTTCCTACTTCAACGGATACTCCCTATCCGTTGATAATCTCTACACAAATAACTGAATCAATTCCAAGTGTAGAAGACATGGTTACTGTACAATCACTTCTAGGTTTGAGGGAAGGGAGTGAAAATTTGAGTGAGAGGCTAGGTTGCTCCCAGGCAAAAGGAGAGCTTGAGAGTCTAAATATGCATGCTATTTCTTCCAGCATGGCAAAAGAAAGTGAGAGGAGTGCCACCTTAGTAGGTGAGGGTGAGGGTGTGAGGAGTGTGAGCCAGGGGGAGCCCCTGATGCAAGAAAAGAGAGAAATTGAGAGAAAAGCAGGTACAGAAGGTATAAGGGTGGATCCAGCCATTGCTAATGAGTCAATAATTGTGGATGATGCTGAAAAGGAAAGACAATTTCAGCAACATTACAAGGCTGTAATTGATAACATTTCCTTGGATGCTGACACTTTTACTCATCCTGTGCCAGCCTATCAATTGTTGGCTACTCAGGGCAATGAGGAGGCAGAAAGGACCTTAAATCTAGTACATACTTCAGAATCTTTACAAAGGGATAAAGCTGCTGTCAACTTGATGCCTTCTACAGCTGGTGAGCCATCTGAAGAATTTGGAGTAAATTCTAATGATGATGACTCTGTTTTATTTGATGGAAGCATGAACTTAAGGGGAGATGAAGGCCCAAGTTCTATTCCAGACTTACCTGAATGGGCATTGACAAAGGAGTCAACACCAGGACAATTCAATGTCTCCTTAGTCAAACAAATCATGTCAATCCAAAGAGCCATTCAGAACACGTCCAATGCTAATACCAAGGCTCTTCTTCAAACCCACCTAGATTCTCTACATCTCATGAAGCTACAGCAATTAAGGCAGAATCTGAGTGTGGATGAGCTCAAGAAGGATATAGCTGACTTAAAGTCCTACAATTCTGAGAAGCTGGATTCAGTCATGCCCTATGGTACCATGCATGACTTGTTACTGAGACTAAGAAGAGAATCAGATGCTGAAAAGAGGCTGGCCAAGTTGGAGGACAGAGTTCATGTCATTGAAAACTCTGTGGTCACCATTCTTCAAAATCAACAGTCTCAGACAAGTCTACTCATGCAACTGGCTAAAGCACAAGGCTTGACTCCTCTCCTTGATTATACCAAAAAGGGGGAGAATAAAGAAGGGGGAGGGGAGCCATCTACAAACATCCAAATATCCAAAGTGCTAGTTCCTACCATCACTACTTCTCCAACACTTCAAATCAAAGGAAAGCTTGATGGAATTGATCTAATCCAGCTAGCAGCAGCTGAGATGAAGGTGAAGGAGCAAAGAAAAAGAATTGATGAAAGGATGCAACAAGTGTTTGGCTCTAAAACTTTAAAATCATTATCCGTGAAACATAGCACAAAGGTTGAGCCAGTCATTATGGAGCACAAGCCAGTAAGGAGGAATAAGGGTGGAGAAACTTCCTTCAGGAATTTGAAACCCATGGTACTCAAGCCATCCACTAGATTCAATAGGGACTCTACAAAGAACCCTCTAAACTTTAGTCAATCAAAAGAAGTAGATTTTCCTCTTCCAAAACCTGATGAAGACAAAGTTTTGGGTGGCAGCATCATAAAGCACAAAGAGACCAATGATGTAGTGGAAAGAATGAATATGGCTATTATTTATAGAGAGGGAAAGAGTATCTGTGTGATGCAAGGACATCCCAAATTCTCTAAAGCCAAGAGGGAAGAAACCATGAGGTTAAAGGAAGAACCTAAAAAGCTGAAGGCTGACAAAAGAGCACAAGCAAAGCTTGAAAAATAGCTAAAGTCAAGTCAGGATGAAGAAAAGAAGAAGATTGAAGACAAGAGTGAAAAAGACAAGATTGAAAGCAGAAATGTGGATATGGGGAATGTGGTTGGTGAGAGTGTGGAGGAAAGAAAGGAATGCAGAAAGGGAAGAGAAGGAAGGCCAATGCAAAAAGGAAGAGTGGAGATGACACTGAAGAAACCCAATCAAAATCTAAACCACTACCTTCCATTCCTGAACCTTTTGTTGCTGATCCTAGTATAAATGTCCATGGTGAACCAATCATCCCTAAAGAGAAACCTATTGATTGGGACACCATCAACTTGCCTACCTTCCTAACTACCTCTCCACCACCAAAGAAACTGAAAAGAAAATCCAAATCTACACCTCCCCTAACCTCAAGTAAATTCACTCAGAAATATAAACCTAAGCCTAAGCCACAAGCCTCAAAGGATGATTATGTTCACATTTATGACATAAAGGAGTTTACAGATATTGAACTCTATCTGGATGAGCTGGAGGAAGTAAGGGGAATAAGTGCATACAAACAGCTCCCAGAAAGGCTAGTGTTCAAATATAAAGGAAGTGAGGAAAGGGCTTGGCCTCTTCAAAGAATTCTGAATGAAGGCTATTCTACCTTGGTTGGAGTCTACTCAGCTATCAAAAGGGATTCTGGCTTTACCAGGACTGCCAAAACTGAGATTCTCAACAAGATTGCCTGCATAAGGAAAACTTGGTGGGAGTCTAATTCCTTGCCTAGAACATTACTCATACCTGAGCATGGAATTATAATTCATAAATCACCTCATTGGTTGATGGAGTTCAGAGATAATAAAGGAGTCAGAAGATTTTTCAGACTTGAAGACCAGCTTAAATTGCCAGTAATGAAACTCTCAAGGACATGCAATCTAAGTTGGACATTAGTGAAGAAGATGAAGCTGAATTCTACAGACAACTCCAACTCCAAGTAGAGGAAAATGACAGGAGGCTAGGGAAGAAAACAAGGGATCAAAGGAAAAGAAAATAATCTGCTCAGCCTAAAGGAGCATCCTTGGTAACAATGTAATTCTTCAATTCTATCTCAGTTCATACACTTTTACAGCACTTTTGAATTTCTACTTGATTTCAATTCATATATTTGTTAAGTGTTTTGTTATCATCAAGTTAAACCCAAATTTATGCCTACAATTCCAGTAGACATAAATAGGGGGAGATTGTTAGGAATATATGTATTAGTTTGATGATAAGTTAAACAAAATACTTAAGTAGAAATCTAGTGTTTGTAGCCTCAACGGATAAGACCATTCTGGATATCCGTTGATGGAGTAGCTTTACTTAGAAATAAGTTTAGTATTGTAGCACATTTCAGTTTCTGTATTTAAGTTATAATTCTTAGATGATTGTGGGAAATTATAATTCATGTTGACTACTAGTGGATATGCAAATAGGAGGGCTAATTGTAAATATTTCATGCCTTGTAATTTTTATAAGTGAAGTAGTATCAACTGATAAATTAAAGGCCTTCAACGGATGAGAAACAAAGCTTCAACGGATGTCTCTAAAGCTTCAATGGATAACATCCATCAACGGATGAGTGCATCAACGGATAAAGCTTCAACTGCTAATGCATCAACGGATAAAACCATCAACGGATGAAAGCTTCAACGGATGCTCAGTTCAATAGCAGTTGACAATGACAATTCATAAGCTGACAGAGGCACAAGGGTTAACAGAGACAATTGGAATGTGGTAGCCTCTTGAAGGAATCAAGAAAATGCAGCATTTCCATTCTGGTGCAAACAAGGAAGTATTCAAAGATTCACAGATTATCCTAGATCGCATTGGATAGAGAAATGAAGAAGAAACATGTGAAGAATCTTTTTAATTGTATTTGTACTTTTGTCTTCACTTGTAAACTTGGTGATATATAAACCAAGTTGCAGCTAGTAATTAGATGGTGAATTTTGCAGAGCTGTTTAGAAAAACATAGAGAGAAAATCATCTAGTTTGTACTAGGACGCAGCTGTGATCAATTCTTTTGAATCACAGATTTTCTGAAATACACATCTCTGGTGGAACAACAAATCCACCAGAAAAGTTTTTAAAGCCTTTGTGTTCTTTACATTTATGTTTTGAATATATATCTGTATGCACCTGCCCAAAGCAATTCACACACAACTGTTCATCAAAACACTTAGCCTTTGAAACTGCTCAAAACTTGAAAAAGTTTTGAGATTTACATTCAACCCCCCTTTTGTAAATCTCATTGTTAGTTCCTTGGGAATAACAGGTGTATCAACTTTTCTCAGCATAACTGGGACATCTTGATTTGCAATTGTTTTGGCTTTGTCACCTTTATTTTTCTTATTGTTGTTCAAGGCATCATAGTCCAAACCAATAGTTATGTTAGCACATGATTTATTTTTATTATGGTACTGTCCAACCAACTGAGATGTATTTCTGAAATACTTCAGCTTCACCTCATTATTCTCCAATTTTTCCCTCAAAATATCTTCTATTTCACTTACACACTTGAGCTTGTTCTTCAAATATTTATCTTCTTGCTTGACAGTTTGAAGCTCAACAAGCTGCAGTTCTGTTGTGCAAAATATGCATGTATTATAACAAGACTAAGTCATATTGGCAACCCTAAGATTTAGTTGTATGCTAGTCTAAATTTGTATTTTATATTCTATTACTTGAGTCTGTAAAAATATTAAAGGTTGGACTGGAGTATTTTTCTGTATACAGTCTCAAGCCTAAGAATAAACTTCGGAAGAAGATCAACAAGATCATGCCTCAGAGAAAAGGTGAAGAAGCTTGGAGTTGAATAAATCTATTTTAGGAAAAAAATTAAGTCAAGATATCTACAAGTCACAGATCAAGTCATATAGAGAAGTCATTCGAGAACTCCAGAATGACTTATCGAGAAGTCCAAAATGGCTTTTATAGAAGTCTCAGATATATCGACAAGTCAGATGAAGACATGAAGGTTGGAGATATCGACAAGTCATTTATGTATATAGAGAACTCAGAGATATCGACAAGTCAAAATGAAGATATGAAGATTGGTTATATCGACAAGTCAATTTCTCATTAGAGATCTCAGAGATATCGACAAGTCAAAATGCATATAGAGATCTCAGAGATATCGACAAGCCATTTCTACATACAGAGATTTGGAGGTCTCGACAAGCCAAGTTCACTTATAGAGAAACCAGAGACCTCGACAAGGCAAATTCACTTATAGGGAACTCGGAGACCTCGACAAGTGAAAACACTTATAGAGAACTCAGAAATCTTGATAAGCCATTATACTTATCGAGATTTTTGTTCTCTATACATCAAACTGGAGATCTCGATATGAACCTCAAGTACAGAATGTAGATAAGTTAAAGATTCAAGATTATTAATCAATAAACGATCTAATCACTTAGATTGAAAAGTCTACAAAAGCAACTGGAAGAGTGCAAGATCAAGGGCCAAGATTAACTGACAAAGGAAGGTCACAAATATATATGATTTGCAAGGATTTACTAAGCCGAAAATGGAAAGCTTTAGAGATAACTTAAAGTAGGGTTTAGTTCATCTTATTGCATGCTGTGTAAACCTGTGTTTACAAATCTATAAAGTAAACACCGGTCCTTTGTTTAAAGGTGTAACAAACAGATCTAGATTTTCTTGTACTCTCTCAAGATGGAAGCTGAGTTCTTTACTTACAAAGAACCCAGAAATTTATAGCAAGACATACTTAATTTTTATACAAAGTTAAGTGAGTTTTGAAAATACTATGTTTGTTGTGCATGCTTTATTAACTCTGTTAAACACAATATTTCTACAAGTTAGATTGTTTTGTTCACCATATCCAAATAGTTTAAAAAAGCCTAAAATTAAAGAAAACACATTCACCCCCCCCCCCCCGCCTTTGTGTTGTACTCAATATCTAACAAGTGGTATCATAGCAAAATCTGAAAGAAAAAAGATAAAGAACTTGGAAGTATGAGTGCACAAAAGATAAGCAGTATTAAGATATCAGTCTTTGACATAATCAACTATACATTCTGGAAAAAGAAAATGATGTTGTTCATAAGGATGGCCAATCCATTATACATCCAGATTCTCAAGAATGGCCCTTTCACCCCCATGGAAAGGGTAGATGAATCTACAGATGGAGACATGGTCATCCCGACTCATTTTGCACCTAAGGACCCTTCAAAATACACTGAATCTGAGAAGGAGAAAGTCTCTCTAGACAGTTTCCTGTAATTAATTCTGATAGAGTCACTTGACAATGTCATGTACAATAAAATTGTCAACTGTGACAGCTAAACAGATCTAGGAGAAAATTAAGATTTTGTGTGAAGGTACAGAGGAAGTTAGATCCAACCAAAGAAGAATATCGGTGTCTCAGTATGAGGGATTCATGGCAAAGCCCAAAGAAGGAATTATTGAAGTTTTTGAGAGGTTCAATAAGTTAATAAATGACTTGCATCTACATGATAAATATTATGAATCTAAGGAGGTTAACCTGAAGTTCCTGATAGCTCTTCCTGACCATCTTGAATAAAAGATATCAACAATCAGAGAAGGAAGAGATCTAAGATGAATGACACTAGAAGTTCTGTATGGAATCTTGAAAACTTATGAACTTGAGATCCTGCAAAGAAAGTCATTAAAGTCAAACCATGGACATGTGGTTGATGGTTCTAGTGCCTTGGTTATACATGACAGTGGAGAAAGTGAAGATGAGAAAGATACTCAATTTCCAGTTATTCAAGTTGTGGAACAAAAGAACAAAGGACCTCAGAAGCGAGTTGTTTTGGAACTGGAGAAAGATGAATACTACACCTTGGATGAGCTAGATGAAATGGACCAGTCCATGGCTTACTTGGCTAGGAAATTTTCCAACATAAGAGTCAAGAAGCCAAGGTTTTTCAAGAACAAGGGACAGTCTTCAAACAATAATAATTGAAAACCAAAAGCTCAGTATAATTCAGCTAGCAAAGGTGGCTACAAAACTGGATCTGTGGATAAATCAAAGATAAGGTATTTTAACTGTGATGAGTTGGGTCACTTTGCTACTGAATGCAGGAAGCCCAAGAAGGTGAAAAGGATAAGGCATATTTGGAATTGGAAGCAAAGTATGAAGCTCTCTTGAAGAAATAGTTTGAAAAAGATTATATTGTAGAAGGCAAAAGTTGGGATGATACTGATAATGATGATGAGGATGAAGAAGTTGGAAACTATGCACTAATGGCTCTTGAGCATGGAGAATCATCCACTTTAAAATCAGAGGTACCAACTTTAACCACTATTGATTAAAATGCTAGTCAATATAAGGAGACTGTTGAAAACATGAGTATAGAGATGTTTCATATACAGACAAGCATGGTGGCAGCTATTGAGGAAGTGAGTAAGCTGTCAAAGAAAAATTAGGAGCTTGAGATTGAGAAACAAAGTTTAGAACTGCAGCTTATTGAGCTTAAAACTGTCAAGCGGGAAAAAGAATATCTAAAGAACAAGCTGAAGTGTGCTAATAAAATTGAAGCTGTGTTGAGAGAAAAGATAGAAAAGAATGAAGTGAAGTTGAAGTCTTTCAGAAATGCTTCTCAGTTAGTTGGTCAGTACCATGGGAAGAACAAGCCATGTGTTAACATAGCTATTATCCTTGACTATGATGCCTAAAATAGTAACAAGAAGAATGTAGGTGATAGAGGTGGCCAGTAGTACGGTCCGGGCGGTCCGGGCCGGGCTAAGTACGGGTTGAACCCGCGAAAGATGAACACTGAACCGGACACACAAGTTCAATGAATCAGGCTGGGCCGGGTTGAAACCGCCACACACGGACTCGCAACCGGCACTGGACTCATGAGCCGTGCGGGTTCGCGGGTTGGAGATTGAATTAAGTGTTTGGACAGGGTTGGTCCACGTAGTATAGCATTACTCCATCCAAATCACATTTGCACTGTTTTCCATGTCTCCACTTCTCTCTCTAAACTCTCCTTTCATTCTTCCACCAGAATCTCTTCTTCCTCTAAAATTCCTCTTCCCAAACACCCCCTTAACCCTAATTCTCACTTTTCTCTCCCTGAAAAAACTCACTTCTACTTCTTGTTTTCTTGAAAAAACTCAATTCTAATTATGTAGCCAATTCATCTCTTGCTGCTGAGAAGCTTCTGGGTGTGCTTAATTCACCTGGGTCATCGGATAAAGATGAAGTTGGTGTTGCTAGTGATCTTCGGGTGTTTCTTAATGGTTCTAAATTGGTTGGTAAGAATCAGGTTAAGGTTGGGCGCGTGAGGCACACCCGCGGGCTGTGCGGGCTGTGCGTGCCGGGTCCGTGTGGTCCGGTCCGGTCCCGGTTTTTTAAAAATGGATTCGTATTCGGCTCGTTGATTTTAGCGAATTGTGCGGGTTTGGACCGGCCCGGTTCGGGACGAATAAATTTGGGTTTCCGTACGAGCCGGTCCCGAGTGGGCGGTTCGAACCCGCACAATTGGCCAGCTCTAGCAGGTGACAAGGGCAAAGCAACTGTAAATGAAGATGTCCCGGCTATGCTGAGAAAGGTTGACTCACCTTTGTTCAAGGAATGTGAAGTAAATTTCAGTGAAGAAGAGTTGCTCATCAAGCTAGAACTTGCAGATGAATATAAAGAAATAAAAAAATGAGGAAACCACTCATTCTACTGAAAGAAAGAAGAAGCTCATGGTTAACCAACTAAATAAGACACCTATCAAGGAAGTCAAGACTGAGAATACAAGAAGAAAGATAAAGAACATGAATGGGAAGATAGGAGTAAACAAAAGCAACAACTTTGCATTTGTTGTAGATGCCCCGAGAAAGCAATGTCAAAAGTGTGGCTCAACAAATCATCTAACTCTCCTTTACAAAAAGGATGTTAGCAAGCCAAAAGTGGGAGCATGCAAGTACAGTGAAGCAAATGCAGAAGACCCTTACTCCTTTTGTGACAAATTTGACTGCATACATTGCAACATGAAAGTGATGACAAGTTATCATAAACTAAGAGTAGATTTGAAATATGTCAGTTTTGAATCTACAGAAAAAAAAAAGGAAAATGCAAAACAATTTGTTCACACTGTTCCTTATGAATCAACACATTAATAAGAAGAAAGTACCCAACACTGCTTGGGTAGCTAAACACACTTAATCATCATTGTATGCAGGGCAAAGAAAAGAAGGTCATATGGATTATAGACGGTGGGTGCTCAAGACATATGACAGGTGATAAGACCCTACTATCATAATTTGAGGAGATGACTGGCTCATTAGTGACTTTTGGAGACAATAGCAAAGGTTTTACAATGGGCTATGACAAGTTAATTTCTGGAAATGTTATCATTGAAGATGTTGCACTGGTGGCTGGTTTAGAAGTGAATATCCTAAGTGTCAATCAATTCACAGATAGAGGATTCAATGTTTCATTTGACAAAGGAGAGTGCTTAATTATCAGCAAAAAGACTAGTGAAATTTCTCCGAAAGGAGTAAGAAAAGGAAGCCCGTTTGTTACAGATATACACTCAGCAAATAAGGAAGGAATATGTTGCTTCTACACCAAGGCATCTGTATAGCAAAGCAAGCTATGGCGCAAAAAGCTCTCTCACCTGAATTACAAGGCAATCAACACCCTAGTGAAAAAGGAGTCAGTGAGAGACATGCCAAATCTGGAGTTTGCTCAAAATGAAGTTTGTGAGGCTTTTCAAAAAGGCAAATTAAAAGAAGTTAAGTCACAAGGGTAAAACTGTGAATTTCATAAGTGCACATTTGCAACTTATTCACATGGACTTATTTGGACCAATAAATGTCTTATCAATTTCAAGGAAGAAATATGCACTTATGATGGTGGATGACTACTCAAGGTATACATAGGTAGAATTTATGCATTTTAATGATGAAACTCCACACATCATAATTGAACACATAAAGAAGATTAAGAAGCAGGATGAAGATCATAATTGTGTGAAGAGATTGAAGAGTGACAATGGTACAGGATTCAAAAATGCAACTTTAACTGAATTCTGCAAAGACAAGGGCATTGTTCAAGAATTCCCAGCTGATAGAACACCTTAGCAAAATGGGGTAGTTGAGAGAAAAAATAGAACACTAGTAGAGGCTACTAGAACAATGGTGCAAGATGCCAAAACGCCAACAAGTTTTTGGGAAGAAGCTATTAACACTGCATGCTATACTCAAAACAAATATCTCATTAACAAGATTTTTGGAAAATCACCCTACTCAATCTTATCAAAAAGGAATCTTTCTGTGAAGCATCTTCATGTGTTTGGAAGCAAGTGATATGTTCTAAAAGACAACTCTGAATATATGGGAAAATTTGACTTCAAGGTTTTTGAAGCAATTTTTCCGGGATATTCATTGGAGAGAACTGCCTACAAAGTCTATGTGCTTGAATAAAAGAAAATTATGGAAAGCACATATGTGATTTTTGATGATGACAAATGTCCAGGCTTGGAATGCCTTGATGATAGTGAAGCTGAGACCCTTAAATTTGAAAATTTCAACATTGATAGTGATTCTTAAGATGAAGCTGAAGTCAATACAAGCAACAGAATAGATGAAGAGCCAACTGAACAAGTGAATCATGAGTATGGAAGCTTAATTCAAACACGTGAATTTGATAACAAAAACTCAAAGGGAGAAAGAGGAGAAGGTTATGCAAGTCATGCCAATGATGAAGAAGATGTAAAAAACTCAAGTCAATAAATTCACACCAGGAAATGGGATAGGAGTCACATAAGAGAAGCAATTATTGGTGATCCAAATGCTGGAGTGAGGACTAGAAGTGAAACTTCTAATGAGTCTATATGCATGATTTCTGTCACAAGTTGAGCCTAAGAAAACTAAGGAAGCTCTACTTGATCCTGATTGAATATCTGCTATGCAAGAGGAGCTAAACCAGTTTGAAAGGAACAAAGTTTTGAAGTTGGTTCATGCACCAAAAACAGAAGTGTAATTGGAACAAATTGGGTGTTCACGAACAAAATGGATGAAAATGGGATTGTAACAAGAAAGAAAGCAAGGTTGGTTACATAAGGCTACTCACAGGAAGAAGAAATTGATTATGATGAAACTTTTGCTCCAGTTGTAAGTCTTGAAACAAAAATAATTTTCCTTGCATTTGCTGCACATTTAAACTTTAAAGTGTATCAAAATGATATAAAGAGTGCATTCCTAAATGGTGAGCTAGAAGAAGAATTTTATGTGCAATAGCCACCTGGATTTGAAGATCTTGAATTTTTAGATTTTGTCTACCAACTTCTAAAAGATCTCTATGGATTAAAGCAAGCACCTAGAGCATGGTATGACACATTGTCAGAATTTTTTATTAAACATGGATTCACTAGAGGAACTATTGATAAGACTCTCTTCTACAAACAACATGATGGTTGTAATAACCCCAAAATTTTTGAACTTTTAGTAACCCTTATGAATAGTGTTTTGCTGATTATGCTGAATAAGAAAACTTTCCATGCCACACTATGTAGGGGTTCTTCTATTGTTATTCTGAGATCTTATTAGTACTTTATATGGGATATAAGTGTATGTAAAGATCGTCAAAATCCAAATTCGAACACTTTGATTTTTCCCGAAAATCCACCAGATACCGAAAGAATGGAGTATAAGGGAACAGGATAAAAATGATTTAAATTCAAGGATTATAAGAGGGGATCATAAAAGGAATATAATGTCTTGAGAAAGGTTAAGGGAACCCAAGTAATAAGATCCCGGGTATGATCCCTCCAACGATAAACGAAAATGAAAGTTAAGCGAACCGTATAACAGATCAGCGGTCATTAGCCAAGTAATTAGGAGCTAATCAAAGAGGTTAGTGAGGATGATGTCATCAAACCAATAAGAAGAGGACAAGCATGGGAAGATGAAATAAGAATGATGACCTAAGCATGACCAAAAAGGAAGGAAGGTTGGTTGATTATAGACCACACAAAATTCACCATGGTTAAAAGGTAATAAATCAAAACAAAAGTGGATCAACCAATCCAAACAAATCAAAAAACACAAAAACAAATTTGACTCTCATTATTCAAGAGAAGCTCTCGGCTTTTTTTGTTTTTCAAAGAGAAAAATTTCAAAATCCAAGATCCAACCATTGTTAAATTGCAAGGTAATTATCCAAGGTTCCTTATGATTAGTTATGGCTATCCTAGGAGTTTAAGCTCCAAATTCCTTCACAATATATTTCAATAAATCATTTAAGAAGAGAGTGAATAGTGTTTTCAAGAAATTTAAATTGTTTGATCTTGTGTTTTTGGTTAGACTAAGCTTTGGTAAGGACTTTCAAGGGTGATTCCAAGCTCCTTAGTTACTCTTACTCACCAAGGAAGGTATAATCTATTAACCTGGCATTGTTATTGAATATTAAGAGCTTATTATGAGTAGGATAGTTTATGAGAAGCATGGTGATTGAATATGTAGAGATTAGTTGGTTTTGTGATGTTTTTGGAGTTGTAAATCTTGGTTATTAGTTAATGAACTTAAGAATAGTTTTAGTTCATGTTTGAGAATAATATAAATTGGAAAACTTGAGGTGTTGGGGCTGTTGTAGTGATGTATGCATGGAGTTTGGTTGTATGGTTGAATTGTGATTTAATTGTGGTTGATTTGGAGTAGGATAAAATTTGGTAATCGCGTAAACATAGCCGTCGTAATGCCCAATTTACTTTAGACTGTTTTTTGTTCTTAACATCAGGACCCATGAACTCACTGTTAGGTTTTGACCATTGCTATGATTAGATGGTTCATGTTACGAGAAACAACCGTTTTAATTAAGTGAATCATTAAGTGCAAAAGCGAACGTTAGGGTTCAATTGGTTAAAGTCTAGTTTCTTAAGCGACCGGGGTTTAATTATGACTTATGTTGTTGTTCATAGGTTATCGGACCCACTCTAAGCTTAAGTCTATCCGGGAGCACTCAGACAAGTTTTCTACCCGTTATACTGTTGTTGTGATGTATATATGTATATGCATTATCTTGTGATAGATGCATGATGGTTAATTAGCAAATCTTGCAATATATTGGAGCATGCTGATATGGTATATATATGCATGTCTGTTTCGTAATCTGGTTATCTATCTGTTGATTTTAAATGCTTATAAACTGCATAATACCTATGCTAAAGATAAGCAGTAGTTGCGTATACCCTTAGTATAGAGAACCAAAGGTGAACATTTTTCTAAACCGGGAGTCGATGTTATTGAGTATAATATATATATATATATTTATATATATATATTGATATAGTTTTCAAAACTATTAATCGAATAAGGTTTATTCGATAACTTTACTTTATTTATTTAATGAATATTGTTTTGATTATTCATTCGAGGATTTATGACTCTGTTATTTTATTTAATGAATATTATTTTGAATATTCATTCAAGGATTTATGACTCTGTTATTTTATTTAATGAATATTATTTTGAATATTCATTCGAGGATTTATGACTCCGTTATTTTATTTAATGAATATTATTTTTGAATATTCATTTGAGGACTTATGACTCCGCTTATTTACTAAATATTATTCTTTATTTTATTAAAGAATAATGTTTCGATAATCAAACTAATTTTCGATTATTCAAATAAAGATAGTACTTTCGTATAAGTATATCTTTGGTTATTTAATATTCATTTCAAGTATGAGTTTTAAAACTTCTACTTCAAATTGTTTATATAGAGATTATTCTTTATGGGAATATTATTTAAATAATAATATTCAGATATTTTCTAATATATCGGGACTGATTTATTTCATTAAATCAGCATTACTCCGAACATTCTCAAAAATGTTTTCGAGTCTTCAAAATGATTTTTAAAGGTTAGAGCGGATCCCAAAACTCGTTTTCAAATTTAAGATCTTCCTTTTTGAAGGGGACTTGAATACTCGCTCAAAAATCTAAAGGATCCGGCTCTGTGGTGTATTTTATATTCGCAACGAGGTTGCTGTTTTGATAAATGAATTGATTACTTACCCAACGTTCGGGAAGTAAGTCCATCTATTTGAGTCGGCATAAGCAACATGGGCTCAGTGGGCGTCCATGAAAGTGTAAGTGGCTCAGTGGGAGTCCATCAAATGCGTAAGTGGCTGAGTGGTAGTCCAGCATAAGGTCCTATTACGGCCAGGGTGATGACCAGTGGGGAATTCGTCCATCTACTAGTAGAAAAGGTTACTTATTGGTATCTTTGCCTGATCAGCAAGATATCAGGTTTATGCCAAGGTTTTCTCCTTTCCAAATTCATTGGATATTGCAACTCTGTTTATTATTTTCATAACAGAGGTTTTAAAGGAGTGTATGAAATATATATATATAGGTGTATATATATATCGGGACTTAATGAAGTATCTCGTAACTTCATTATTTATAATGATATTTCAAGGATTGAATCTATTCAAGTCTTATCTTGTAGTCTCATCTATGTGATGAACTTTTGAAACTGATTATTACTTGAACGGTGGTAGTTCAAGTAGTATTTGGGAAAGATATAAGTATATTGTGGTATCTTGTAACTTCATCTTTTCAACTTATATCTGGTTATTGATTATCTTATGCATGACAAAGATTTTCAGAAAAATGTTGAGACAAGGTTAGATATATGAGATCACCTTACAACGATATTTTTATACAGTTATAAACTGGAACTCTGTGTATATTATACATGGCAGAGGATTTCAAAGATTTTGAAAAGTATATAAGTATATATATACTGAATACTTTGCGACTTCGTCGCATTAAGATATCAAACTTGGTTCATTTCTTTTGACCAAGACTTTCATGAGTATTATGAGAATGCTCATATATTGTTAATTGATATACATATTATTTTGGTGGGCTTGTTGCTCACCCTTGCTTTCTTCTTTCATCACACAACAACAGAGAGACAAGATGAACAGGACCAAGCTCCCAATTCGTGAGCGGATAGGAAACGTTCCGCAGTTTCCTGTAGGCGTTGATGCCGTTGTGGCTGAGGTAGGAACTACCAATAGGCTAGGCTTTCAACTTTTGATGTACCAGACTTATGTATATTTATGAATTGTAATAAAGGCAAGGAATATGTAAATTATTCAGAAACCCTTTTTAAGGTGTAACGGTTTATAATTGTGGAATAAAATGACTTGTGTTATTTTTGGTATTCATCTCTGAGACTATAACTTGTGGTGTGTGTGTGTATATTGTGGGGTCACAGTACTCAGTAGTTGGTTGACTGTTAAGATTAAGTATTGATAAGGGAAATGGAACTCATGACAACCCGAATCCCCGACCCCGAATTTGGGGGTGTTACAGAAATGGTATCAGAGCTAAGCGTTATAAACCTCAGAGATGATGTGACGTTAAGATAATAAGTTCACCTAGATAATAAGAACTCTTGCCAAGTTCATAGTCGGACTACCTAGCGTAGTACTGACAATTAAAACCCTTATGGGAACCCTTATAAATATCGTGGTAGTAACATAATTCGTTCTCGTATAGGGCAGCGGGGCACCGAACCCTGAGGTTCAGGAGCATCAGCCTGAGGATGTTTTATTACATGTTGGAGATCAAATTGTGAATCCAATAGAGTACCCTAACGCAGGACCGGATGATGTTCATATTGAGGATGTAGCGGTTGAGGATGTTGTCCTAAGAGGGATTGTTGCTGAGGAGGATCCCGTGGAGGATCCTGACAAGAATGAATAAAGGACCACTGAGGAATTGATGACCATGGTTAGGGAAACTACCAGAGGTAGGATTGGCCGGTCACTACCGGAGGTTCGTTCAAGTTCGTAAAGATAGTAGCCCCTTTAACGCGGCTTACTCGTAAGACTGAGAAGTTTGAATGGACAGAGAAATGCGAGAAAAGCTTTTAAGAACTAAAGCAAAGGTTAGTGGCGGCCCCTATGTTGGCATTGCCGGATGGAAAAAGGAGATTTCGTGATATGTAGTGACGCTTCGCATAAGGAATTAGGGTGCTTCTTATACAGCACAACAAGGTAATCGCGTACGCGTCAAGACAATTAAGGGAATATAAAATTCGATATCCCTACCCATGAGCTTGGGCTCGTGGCAATAGTTTTGCCCTAAAGATTGGAGGCATTACTTGTATGGAGAAAAGTGCGAGATTTACATAAACCATAAGTTCTCTAGTACATTTTTATGCAGAAAGAGCTCAACATGCGCCAGAGGAGGTGGTTAGAGCTAATCAAGGATTACGATTATGAGATTCTTTATCATCCAGGGAAAGCCAAAATGGTGGCTAATGCCCTTAGTATAAAAGAGAGACTCAAGATGAAAATGTCTTTGGGAGAGTTGATAAGAGATTTTGAGAAAATGGAAATAGAAGTGAAGGTAACCGGAGCCGGTACCGAAAAGCTGTTTGAGATTGTAATACAGCCCGAATTATTGGAAAAGAACATATTTTTTCAGAAAAAGTGATGAATGAAGGCAGAGAGCCAACAAATAGATAAGAGATTAATACCGAGAAAGATGATAAGGGAATAATGAGGTATTCCTACAGAATTTGGGTTCCAAATGTTCAAGAGCTTAAAGATGAGATCTTAGATGAAAGCTAGTTTGAGGAATAAGATTTAGAGCAAACCATGAACGTGATAGTCAGGGAGGTCGCCATCAAGATAGAAGGAACCCATAACATAATGAAGTGGAAAATGAGGATTTAAAACATTTAGGATGACCCCGATTATGGGGAGGAGGAGGGAACATTCAGACTAAGGAAACATAAGTCGAGTAAGGAAAGGAGACCCGAGATGGTACTCCTATACGGAAATTCATGGACCTGTCTAAACATAACTTATACTTTTATTCCCAACCACCACCTTGAGGAAACAATGCGGTAGGAAATCCTTTCATGACCTTTAAGTCGCTAAGCTCTCAGAGTTCCAAGGAACAGGTTGACCCAGTCGAGGCAAGAGCCTGGCTAAAGGAAATATAGGAATCATTTGAGATTCTAAATGATTAACGAAACACAAAAGACTGTTTTTATCACTTACCCCCCCCCTAAGAGAGAGGCCACCCATTGGTGAAAGGCCAAGGAAGGCACGGAGCAAGAGATTATAATAAACTGATTTAAGTTCAGTCAACTATTTTCAGGAAAGTACTTCCCAAGGTTATGGAGATAGTGTAAAAGTTTTAGAGCCAGAACAAAGGCAGACGAGTATGATGAATTATGAATCTAAGTTATAAAAGTTGTCAAGATTCGTTCTGAGGACACGAATCCAGAATGACGGGATGTTTGAAATCAATGCTTATGTTGTGTTGGTTCATGAAATAATGATAAGAGAAAGGAAAATAAAAAGAAACTAAAGTGGAAAGGAATATAAAGGCAATAGAGTTTGAGGAATGATAAGGGAGTTGGGTATGAGGAAACCCTAAAGACTCGTAGCAATAGAAATAGAAAAGTATGTAATCGTCAGGATGAGGGTGATTCACCATGAGTTAAAATTGATGGTTGAAGGCATAAGAGATACATATATTTTATCCCCTATAAGTTGGGAGGATTCGAGGAAACCTTGAGATAGTTCGAAGGATATATAATGAGACGCAGATAGACTGAGGAGACAAGGAAGTAAGAAATTAGGAAAATTGGATGAAGGAAGTGACCTTCAAGAATGTGAAGTGTAAGACCGGTGGCTTAATACCCAGAAAAGGGAGACGCCATGTATGAAAGATATCCCAACATTGAGATGACTGTTGAGATAAACAACAAAAGTAAATAAGGAATTATTAAGAAGAAGTTCACGTTGAACACGACCAATATCTTCCAGAACATCCCTGTTGTCATTACCAAATTAGGCAAGCAAAGCGGAAAAAAAAATGTTGTTATCTTTTGGAGGCCATATTTATTGACCTCATTATTGAATACAGATGTTATTGTGAAATTAGGCATATACTATCGAGGTGGGAATGATTGAATCAGACACCCTTATCAGGGATATATGACTTGATTTATCCATGGAAGGATGCATGTACCTTTTTAAAGGTGGAATTAAGGATAGAATATCGGTAACTTAAAATGAATCCTAGGGGAATGCAAATAGGTTGGCATTTCACCCTTAATAGGGATAGTATGAGTTTAGACAGTATAAATTGGAAAGGATTAAGGTAATAACAACCTTTAAGGATCAGTGGAGAAATTTTTTCAGAAGTATATAGACAATGATTCTGGTATTAATAAATGGTATCTTGATATGCCCTGTATCTAGGGAATACAGGAGGAACGATTCAAGGATAACCTTAGAGGTTTTACAAGGAGAAAGGTAATATTCAAAATTCTCAAGAATAGAAATTTTGATAAAGGAAATATGACATAATTATAATGATGCCAAGTGGGGCACGTGTTAAACCACGAGAAAGTATGGATCGAACCAGTAAAGGTCAAAATTGTTCAGGGCAATTAGGACCTAAGATAAAAGATGTCCTAAGTATGATCGAGAGTCAGTCGTGACAATGATTAACATCTAAAGACTAAGGCAATGACTTATGGAAAAATGGTGATTTTTTTTTCTTTCTCACCAGGACTTAAGAAAAGCATTTTCACATAAGCAGTGATTGAAATGAGGTAGAAAATTTAGTTGAAGGTGGTTAAAAGACATTGATTATAAGGAACTATTACTATCAGGAAAGGCCAATGAGGTGGCCGACACTCTAAGGACAAGAGAGCAATTATAGGCGCTCGTGCCAGAGGAATGCAGTGATAATGGTTGAAGCCGTGAAGGTTGTATTATGGTTTGGAAGATTGACATTCCTTCTGATGACTGTGCAATACCCAACCGTAATAGTAGTTTGGTAAAGGTTTAATTCGTGTAATCGCCATGAGCGGGCTATCTATCTTAGAAGGAACTACCTTGAGAATAAGCCAGGACCATGTTTCAAAAAGGACTAAATGAACCTTTTGGCTTCATGTCTCCTAATATAGACATATGATTTAGAATGGTATTAACCTACTATCGTTGCTTTCATTAAAACTCTTCTGCATTTTATCTGCTTCATGTCATGAATGTACGTCAGGATCAGGAGTGTTCTTCATGAATCATGAACGGTGATCATGTTACCTCCTTAGAAGAATTCGATACGATATGTATGGACTCCGTATGGTTAGCTATTAAGACTTCATGGAAAGCGAATGACTACAGTAGGTCTGTGGTGGACCATAGTAATGCTCCAATGAGTCTATGAATAATGAGACAATGACAACTGTGAGAGTTGTATTGTAATGAATGTTGAGATTGAGTACCACTAATCGGGTCGTGGTGATGTATAAGTTATCATTGAATAGACTAATTAAGTCGATTATCTACCTATTGAATACTTATTCCTTCTTATCAATAGAGAGTCGTATTACTATACGAGGAAGGTTGCAATGCAAGCATAGAATTCTTGTAACGATGATGTCTAGAATGAGATCCTGGATTCGATTTTCGATGTCGAGGGAGTTTCAAAGGTGATTGTGTATAAGCTCGAGGAAGAGCATGGGTCCATAGAATGATGGACGGAATAGCAAAAATATTTAAGCATGTGAAATGCGATGTGATAATACTGGATATTGATATAGATACATATGTTTTGTTCTCCTATGATAAACCTCTATAGTTCAGAGCTAGATTCCAAGCCAGATATTTTGTGGCAGTATATTTTATATATATAAAATTCTCTTCAATTCGTTCTTTTCTCTCCTTTTCATTTCATATAAGCTGAGAAGAACAACCCTTCCAGAAGGGGAGGTATTGCCGAATGACTATCTATCTGTGTGATAGAAGCCTAGTAGGATACCACATGTTGTTTAATTGCTTGTCAAGTACTAAAGGCTGGCCACCTTCTGTACTAACTATGCAATAGAACAAGTGTTCATGATCATAGTGATCTCTCAACAAATTCCTTTACTTCTATATGATGGATCAAGCTTTCGAAGATAGAAGCAGCTAGAAAGGAAGTAGTATCAGTACGGTGGTATTCTGATTCTAACACGTTCGTGATACTAAGGTTGACGTGGTTATTAAAAGGTTATAGAACGCTAACGAGCAAAAGTATAACCAGTATAGTATTATGTACGGAAGATAGTAACGACTACGAACTGGAAAAGAATGGGTATTGAGAAGCAAAAGCTATAATGTTAGAAGCTATGATGAGAGTCGGTTCAATAGACTTGAAAGAATTTGGAATGATCACTTAACGCGGATTAAGTTTTCTCACGATAATCGATCGTATGTCAGTATCGAGGTATCGCCTTATGAGATCTTTGAGGGAAGACAATGTCGATCTGCCTTATGTTAGGATGAAGATTGCAGAGCGCAAGATGCTCGGACCAGCAGTGGTCCAAAGGACCAAGGATATAATAGATCTAATCAGAGGACGTCTGGTAGTAGCCCGAGATGGACATATGAAGTATGTTGATCGACACAAAAGGACAAAAGATAGGAAGTAGGGGTCCTAGTGTTGTTATAGGTATTCCCTGGGAAAAGATGGATGAGGTTTCAAAAGAAAGGAAAGATAAGCCCTCGAATTGTTGGACCCTTTGAGGTATTAAGACGTATTGGGAAGTTAGCATATGAGCTAGCCCTACCCCCGAACCTGTAGCAAATTCATAACCTGTTCCACGCATCAATGTTAAGGAAGTATAATTCGGATGCCAGACAAATAGGGGCATATGAGCGCATAGACATGCAACCAGACGTAACCTATATGGAGCAACCGGGAAAGGTTATAAATTGAAAAGGAACAAGTGCTTGGGAGAAGGGCTATCAAACTAGTCAGAGCTTGATGATAGAACCACAATATGGGAAGATTGACTTGAGAGTTAGAAAGTGCAATGCTAAGAAAGTATCCCTATTCATTTTTTTTCCTGATTCTGGGACAGAATCCTTTTAAGGAGGGGAGACTGTAATAACCCCAAAATTTTTGAACTTTTAGTAACCCTTATGAATAGTGTTTTGCTGATTATGCTGAATAAGAAAACTTTCCATGCCACACTATGTAGGGGTTCTTCTATTGTTATTCTGAGATCTTATTAGTACTTTATATGGGATATAAGTGTATGTAAAGATCGTCAAAATCAAAATTCGAACACTTTGATTTTTCCCGAAAATCCACCAGATACCGAAAGAATGGAGTATAAGGGAACAGGATAAAAATGATTTAAATTCAAGGATTATAAGAGGGGATCATAAAAGGAATATAATGTCTTGAGAAAGGTTAAGGGAACCCAAGTAATAAGATCCCGGGTATGATCCCTCAAACGATAAACGAAAACGAAAGTTAAGCGAACCGTATAACAGATCAGCGGTCATTAGCCAAGTAATTAGGAGCTAATCAAAGAGGTTAGTGAGGATGATGTCATCAAACCAATAAGAAGAGGACAAGCATGGGAAGATGACATGAGAATGATGACTAAGCATGACCAAAAAGGAAGGAAGGTTGGTTGATTATAGACCACACAAAATTCACCATAGTTAAAAGGTAATAAATCAAAACAAAAGTGGATCAACCAAGCCAAACAAATCAAAAAACACAAAAACAAAGTTGACTCTCATTATTCAAGAGAAGCTCTCAGCTTTTCTTGTTTTTCAAAGAGAAAATTTTCAAAATCCAAGATCCAACCATTGTTAAATTGCAAGGTAATTATCCAAGGTTCCTTATGACTAGTTATGGCTATCCTAGGAGTTTAAACTCCAAATTCCTTCACAATATATTTCAATAAATCATTTAAGAAGAGAGTGAATAGTGTTTTCAAGAAATTTAAATTGTTTGATCTTGTGTTTTTGGTTAGATTAAGCTTTGGTAAGGACTTTCAAGGGTGATTCCAAGCTCCTTAGTTACTCTTACTCACCAAGGAAGGTATAATCTCTTAACCTAGAATTATTATTGAATATTAAGAGCTTATTATGAGTAGGATAGTTCATGAGAAGCATGGTGATTGAATATGTAGAGATTAGTTGGTTTTGTGATGTTTTTGGAGTTGTAAATCTTGGTTATTAGTTAATGAACTTAAGAATAGTTTTAGTTCATGTTTGAGAATAATATAAATTGGAAAACTTGAGGTGTTGGGGCTGTTGTAGTGATGTATGGATGGAGTTTGGTTGTATGGTTGAATTGTGATTGAATTGTGGTTGATTTAGAGTAGGATAAAATTTGGTAATCGCGTAAACATAGCAGTCGTAATGCCCGATTTACTTTAGACTGTTTTTTGTTCTTAACATCAGGACCCATGAACTCACTGTTAGGTTTTGACCATTGCCATGATTAGATAGTTCATGTTACGAACTTCGTTTTGATATGTGGTTCGCTTGAATTCGATGTACGGTTTAGGAGAAACAACCGTTTTAAGTAACGGCGTTTCGCGAACGAACCATTACCCCTCGCCTTACTTTGAAACCTTGGTTAAGGCCCTTAAATGACTAATTGGAGTATGAAACAATTATGTAAAGTGTATTAGGCAGTTGGTAGAGTACTCGTGAAAGAATCGCCTTAAAATTCTTAATGGTTAAATTATTAAAAATGGTGGAGCCGAGGGTACTCGAGCGACTTAAGTGAATCATTAAGTGCAAAAGCGAACGTTAGGGTTCAATTGGTTAAAGTCTAGTTTCTTAAGCGACCGGGGTTTAATTATGACTTATGTTGTTGTTCATAGGTTATCGGACCCACTCTAAGCTTAAGTCTATCCGGGAGCACTCAGACAAGTTTTCTACCCGTTATACTGTTGTTGTGATGTATATATGTATATGCATTATCTTGTGATAGATGCATGATGGTTAATTAGCAAATCTTGTGATATATTGGAGCATGCTGATATGGTATATATATGCATGTCTGTTTCGTAATCTGGTGATCTATCTGTTGATTTCAAATGCTTATAAACGGCATAATACCTATGCTAAAGATAAGCAGTAGTTCCGTATACCCTTAGTATAGGGGACCCAAAGGTGAACATTTTTCTAAACCGGGAGTCGATGTTCCCGAGTATAATATATACATATATATATATATATATTTATATATATATATATTGATTTAGTTTTCAAAACTATTAATCGAATAAGGTTTATTCGATAACTTTACTTTATTTATTTAATGAATATTATTTTGAATATTCATTCGAGGATTTATGACTCTGTTATTTTATTTAATGAATATTATTTTGAATATTCATTCGAGGATTTATGACTCTGTTATTTTATTTAATGAATATTATTTTGAATATTCATTCAAGGATTTATGACTCCGTTATTTTATTTAATGAATATTATTTTTGAATATTCATTTGAGGACTTATGACTCCGCTTATTTACTAAATATTATTCTTTATTTTATTAAAGAATAATGTTTCGATAATCAAACTAATTTTTGATTATTCAAATAAAGATAGTACTTTCGTATAAGTATATCTTTGGTTATTTAATATTCATTTCAAGTATGAGTTTTAAAACTTCTACTTCAAATTGTTTATATAGAGATTATTCTTTATGGGAATATTATTTAAATAATAATATTCAGATATTTTCTAATATATCGGGACTGATTTATTTCATTAAATCAGCATTACTCCAAACATTCTTAAAAATGTTTTCGAGTCTTCAAAATGATTTTTAAAGGTTAGAGCGGATCCCAAAACTCGTTTTCAAATTTAAGATCTTCCTTTTTGAAGGGGACTTGAATACTCGCTCAAAAATCTAAAGGATCCGGCTCTGTGGTATATTTTATATTCGCAACGAGGTTGCTGTTTTGATAAATGAATTGATTACTTACCCAACGTTCGGGAAGTAAGTCCATCTATTTGAGTCGGCATAAGCAACATGGGCTCAGTGGGCGTCCATGAAAGTGTAAGTGGCTCAGTGGGAGTCCATCAAATGTGTAAGTGGCTGAGTGGTAGTCCAGCATAAGGTCCTATTGCGGCCAGGGTGATGACCAGTGGGGAATTCATCCATCTACTAGTAGAAAAGGTTACTTATTGGTATCTTTGCCTGATCAGCAAGATATCAGGTTTATGCCAAGGTTTTCTCCTTTCCAAATTCATTGGATATTGCAACTCTGTTTATTATTTTCATAATAGAGGTTTTAAAGGAGTGTATGAAATGTATATATAGGTGTATTTATATATCGGGACTTAATGAAGTATCTCGTAACTTCATTATTTATAATGATATTTCAAGGATTGAATCTATTCAAGTCTTATCTTGTAGTCTCATCTATGTGATGAACTTTTGAAACTGATTATTACTTGAACGGTGGTAGTTCAAGTAGTATTTGGGAAAGATATAAGTATATTGTGGTATCTTGTAACTTCATCTTTTCAACTTATATCTGGTTATTGATTATCTTATGCATGACAAAGATTTTCAGAAAAATGTTGAGACAAGGTTAGATATATGAGATCACCTTACAACGATATTTTTATACAGTTATAAACTGGAACTCTATGTATATTATACATGGCAGAGGATTTCAAAGATTTTGAAAAGTATATAAGTATATATATACTGAATACTTTGTGACTTCGTCGCATTAAGATATCAAACTTGGTTCATTTCTTTTGACCAAGACTTTCATGAGTATTATGAGAATGCTCATATATTGTTAATTGATATACATATTATTTTGGTGGGCTTGTTGCTCACCCTTGCTTTCTTCTTTCATCACACAACAACTGAGAGACAAGATGAACAGGACCAAGCTCCCAATTCGTGAGCGGATAGGAAACGTTCCGCAGTTTCCTGTAGGCGTTGATGCCGTTGTGGGTGAGGTAGGAACTACCAATAGGCTAGGCTTTCAACTTTTGATGTACCAGACTTATGTATATTTATGAATTGTAATAATGGCAAGGAATATGTAAATTATTCAGAAACCCTTTTTAAGATGTAACGGTTTATAATTGTGGAATAAAATGACTTGTGTTATTTTTGGTATTCATCTCTGAGACTATAACTTGTGGTGTGTGTGTGTATATTGTGGGGTCACAGTACTCAGTAGTTGGTTGACTGTTAAGATTAAGTATTGATAAGGGAAATGGAACTCGTGACAACCCGAATCCCCGACCCCGGATTTGGGGGTGTTACAATGGTGATATGATCATAGTTCAGATCTATAAGGATGATATCATTTTTGGCTCTATTAATGAAAAGATATGTCAAAGATTCTCAAAACTCATGCAGAGTGAATATAAAATAAGTATGATGGGAGAGTTAAGTTACTTTCTTGGACTTCAAGTCAGTCATAGAAGCGATGGAATCTTCATCATCCAAACTAAATATATTAAAAATCTATTGAAGAAGTTTGGTACAACTGATTATTCACCTGCATCAACACCTATGTCTACAACTACAAAGTTGGATGAAGATAAGAAAGGAAAAAGTGTAGATATTTCAGGCTATAGAGGAGTGATTGGATCTTTTATGTATTTGACTACTAGTAGACCATACATTTTGTTTGCAACATGCATGTGTGCAAGATTTCAAGCCACTCCAAAAGAATCACATTTGATGGATGTGAAGAGAATTTTCAGATACTTAAAGGGGACTCCAAACTTGGGATTATGGTATCTTAAGGGAACATGATTTGAAGCTGTTGGATACACATAAGTAAATTTTGCTGGATGCAGGGTTGACAGAAATAGCACTAGTGGAAGCTATCAATTTCTTGGACAAAGACTTGTATCCTGGTATAGCAAGAAACAACAATCTGTGCCAACTTCCACAGCTGAGGCTGAATACATAACAGCTGGAAGTTGTTGTACTCAAGTGCTTTGGATTAAAAATCAGCTAATGGACTATGGCTAGTGTTGCACAAAATTCTAATTATGTGTGACAATACTAGTGTTATATGTATTGTAGCTAATCCAGTTAATCATTCTAGAACAAATCACATTGATGTAAGGTACCATTTTATTAGAGAACATGCTGCAAATGGTACCATTGAGCTTATTTTTGTTCCAACTAAAAAATAATTAGATGATATTTTTATTAAACCTTTGGATGAAGCTACTTTCACTAGACTTGTAGGTGAAATTGGAATGCTAAATTCTTCATCCTAAAGGCAAGAACTTAGCTAATGTGTTGCAACAGATTGATTTCTAATTAATCAAAATTTATTTGATTTAATTGGAAATTAACTGAAATATGAGTTACAAATATTTTAGAAATCTTTGTATATTTATTTTTCAAAAATCAAAATTTAGCTTGGATTTTTCAATTCTGAGAAAACTGTCTCAATGTTAATTCACATTTTTAATATGTGAAATTAACATAAGACAGATTTAAAAAGAACAAAAGTATGAAGAAAACTGAGTTCTCGATAAGTCTAATTGACTTCTCGACAAGTCATTTTGATACTTCTTGAGTGAGTTCTTGACAAGTCATTTTTCTGACTTCTCGAAGGACTTCTCCACATGAATTATTATAACTTCTCGATAAGTCATCGTAGAGATCTTGATAAGTGATAATTCACAGAGTTCTTTACAAGTATAAATTTTAGACTTATCAACAACTTGGAACTGAGATAATTTAATTTAATAAATTATTTTGGCAAAATACTTTTGATAAAATCATTCTGATTTATTTTGATTTATTCAAATAAAAATTGGAAAAATTCAATTCATTCAAGACGAACTGGGTATTTATTTGACATCTCAATAAGTCATTTTCTAGTTCTCAATAAGAGTCAGGAAAATGATACATCGATATGTATCTATTCTCACAATATGACTTCTCGATAAGCAAATGCCAAACGTTTATTTCTGAGGTATCGATAAGTCATTTACCTTTTACTATAAATACCCAGACATCTCGACATACACCTCTTTACGCCTTCGAGATCTCTAAGTGGCCTAATTTTACCAAATCCAAACCATTTTCTCTCATTTCAAATGCTTTCTCTCTATTTTTTCTTACCCGCTCAAATTAAAATACTTCAAATGGCATCAAACACAGTTCCACCCTTTATCCGTAAAGAAGGAACCAACTATCTTGCATTCACAGATGCAAACCAAGCTCCTGATAGCTTCAAGAGCTTTGTGAAGTTTCTTTCTGAAACATGCTTTGCAGGTGCTCTAACTGCAAATCCAGTACTGTACTTGGATATTCTTAGGGATTTTTGGAACACAGATGTGGTGAGGACAGTGCTACATGAGAATCAAGCTATGTCCAT
This sequence comes from Apium graveolens, assembly GCF_009905375.1. Classification (NCBI taxonomy): domain Eukaryota; kingdom Viridiplantae; phylum Streptophyta; class Magnoliopsida; order Apiales; family Apiaceae; genus Apium; species Apium graveolens. The sequence continues at coordinate 247,917,715 of NC_133650.1, read as the reverse complement.
GGTGGTTAACTGCTCCATTCAAGGCCAACAAGTGGAGTTTACTGACAATAATGTGAATGTGGCTTTGGGGATTCCTACTGGCAACCTGATGGAGGTCCCAACTCAAGATGAGCTAGCTGAATTCATGGACTTCATCAATTAGAGTGAAAGGATCAACTTAGCCAGTCTGAACAAGAAGAATCTGAGGAAGGGATGATCATTCTTTTTTGACTCTATTGTGAGAGATTTCACATGCAGGAAAACAGGATATGATAACATTTCAAGTATAGTTCAGAAGCTGGTGTTCTCCAAGGCTCACAACAAACACATCAATGTGGGGATGCTGATTCTGCAGGAACTTAGCACAAGGCTGATTATGCCTTTGTCTTCAAGAGGTAAGGAAATTTTCTTTCCTAGGTTTATAATATCTACTTTAAACCATAAAGTTCAAGACATTCACTAGCTTAATGGTATAGATAGAACACAAATAGGCAACTGTAAGCAGGTGTCCAAAATTTTATTTGGTTCACTTACTACAAAGAACAAGGTAACTGTAAGTCTTAGAATCACTCCATTTATATTGGAGAGATTCAGGACTTACCCTTACCCTATGACTGACATGATGTCTGCAATAATAAATGTTAGATAATGAATCACACATAGAGGGGAGTGACTGTGTTTTTGTGTTTTTTTGCTTTCCTTGAAGTGTTTATGGTGATGAAAAAGTAAATTAAAATCTTGTAGTTAAATGTGTTAGTACTGAATTTAGACAGATAAAATAGTGAACACAAATCTTTCAAAACTTACTTAATTTTATATTAAAATTAAGAATATTTTGCTACAAAATTTCTAAGCTCGTTGTTGATAAAGAGCTTATATTCTTCCTTGAGAGGATACAAGATTTTTCTTATCTAAATTGTTACTTCTAACAAAGCATCCAATGTTTACTTTATAGAACAATAAACACTGGTTATTACACAGCATGCATTAGCATGTACTAAACCCTATTTTTGGATAATCAAATCTTTCTATTTCTGGCTTAGTGTATCTTTGTTAATTTTGCACGCCTGTGACTTTACTTTGCCAGTTAATCTTGGCCTTTCATCTTGTACTCTTCAAGCTGCTTTTGTAGACTTGTCAATCCAACTGATTAGATTGTTTGTTGATTGATAATCTTGGATATGAACTGCTCTGCACTTTGTACTGTACTATGATTATTATCAAATAAAACCTTCTTTAAAGAATGTTAGCGTTGTTCCTTCTAGTGTAAGTTCTGATTCAAAGTCTGATAGTGTAAATTCTGATAAGAAAAATGTTAACATAAACTCTGATGCTAAATCCGCTGTAAATGTTAACAAACTTAATAAGGCCAAAGGATCCAAGCAAGTTTGGGTCCTTAAAACTAATCATTAGTGGTCTTTGTGATTGCAGGGCAACAGGAAAAACATCCTAGTTCTGGACAGTGGATGTTCTGGACAGTGGATGTTCTGGACATATGACTGGAAATAAAGCCCTGCTATTAGACTTTGTGGAGAAGGAGTTTTACCTCGAGATCTCCAGTTTGGTATAAAGAGAACTTGACATCTCGATAAGAATATTGGCTTATCGAGATCTCTACTCACTCTATAGTTGTTTTGACTTATCGAAGTCTCTGAGTTCTCTATAAGAGAATTTGGCTTGTTGAGATCTCTCATCTTCATGTCTTCACTTTTGCTTATCGATAACTCTGAGTTCTCTAGTGACAACTTGGCTTATTGATAACTCTGAGTTCTCTAGTGACAAATTAGCTTATTGATAACTCTGAGTTCTCTGGTGACAAATTAGCTTATCGATAACTCAGAGTTCTCTAGTGAAGAAATGACTTGTCGATATCTCCATTCTTCATGTCTTCAAATTGGCTTGTCGATATTTCTGAGTTCTCCAGTAACTTTTCCTGACTTGTCGATAAGTCATTCTGGAGTTCTCGAATGACTTCTCTATAACACTTAATCTGTGACTTATAGAGATCTTGACTTAGAATATTTTTCTCAGAATAGATTCATTCAACTCCAAGCTTCTTCATAATTCTTCTGAGGCATGATCTTCTTGATCTTCTTCCAAATAGAATTATTAGGCTTGACACTGTTTACAGAAAAAGACTCCAGTATGCCCTTGAACATTTTTACAAACTTAAGTGATACAATACAAAATGCAAACTTAGATTACAATATAACTTACTTAGGGTTGTCAATTTGACTTAGTCTTGTTATTGTACAGGAATGTCTTGCAGAACAATCTCCCCCAATTTGTGAGAAGATTGCTTAACACAAATTCATGCCTGTTAACAAGACTTACCCCAAGCTACAATGGAAAATACGACTAATACATAAAAATTGACACAATTACAACATTTATACATTAGGTGATTTCTTGAGTTTAAATAGTTACATGCATCAGAAAAAGACTGTTTTTGCTTTTATTTCTTCTCTAATAAGGTCCTTTAAGTAAACGAGAATTTCAAGTTCCTCTATGATTGGTGTCCCTCTTAGAGCTTCCACAAGTTAGAGTCTGTCTGGCTTTGGATAACTATCTAGCAAATCAATCCTAAACTTTGAGAATGTGCCAGCTTTGACATTTAGAAATCTTCCATCCTTGGAAATTTTGCTCATTCCTTTTGCCTTGAGTTCTTCTGATCTTTTAATGTACATTTCAATCTCCTCATCATACTTCCTTATCTTCTCCTCATATTCAGCCTTATTCCTTGCTCTCCTTTCATCCCTTACTATCAACCATTTAGCTAAAACAAATATATATGCTCTTGTAGCAGTATCCTTGTCCTTGAGTAAGCTTATCACTCTCTTGATTTATGTGGGTGAAAAGGTATCCATTAAGTTGCAGCCAAGAAATATGAAGGATCCATCTTCATAGTAGATTCTTACTTCCCTTAGTGTTACAACCCAAACTCTGACTATTTCCTCAGCTAGTTGTTGAAAGTAGTCTTCATCTGAGTTGCACCAGTTTAGAGGTAGAAAATCACTTTGCTTGAAACAGTTCCAGATGGCCCTTTCAGTAACTTGTACTTTTTCAGTATGCTTAGCTTTCTTAGGTTTCCTCCCAACAGACTTGAAGTTAACTTTGATTGAGCTTGACAGAAGGTAGGGTTGTGATTTTCTTGAGAAATGGCTGGCTTGATGTGATTGATATTTTTAGAAAGGCGTTAGCAGTTTATTTGTATAGAAATTTAGGCTTAGAGGTTTGGGGTGATTTGGTGTTTGAATTTGTTGGCATAGAAGGTTGAGTTTGGTTAATTTGGATTTTTAGGGTTTGTTGGTGTGGTCCTGAGCTGTCTTCCTTCTTTTTACTTCTCTCCTCTCCTCTCTTTTTCTCCTTCTTCTTCTTATCTTTGCTTCCAACTGCTTAGAGAATTGACTTGGATTTGAGCTAGAAGGTTTTTGATCATCTTTCTTCTGCTCATCATCATCCAAGTTATCCTTATTGATTTGAGTTTTAGGCAAGTTGGCTTCAGGATTTCTCAGATATCCTCCCAACAACTTAATCATTTCTTCATCGTCAACAGTCTTGTTTTTCTTGACTTTTAAATCAGACTCTAGAATTACGATAAGCTTTTTGTTGGCCATGATACATTGCTTAGGGATCTGGAAGTGTTTGCAATGTTTAGTGGTAGCACAAATGTATGTCACTCCCTTGCTTGGTTGTAAGTATGCTTTTGGAAAAGCAGCCACTTGAGCATTCTTTAACTCAGTTAATAGGAGAGTGTCTTCAGGAATCACTCTTTTGACTTTGTTTATTAGAATGTCCAACTTAGATGCCCTTCTAGAGATAAGATAGTTGAGGGACACTTGCATACACCTGTCTACCCCTGAGTCATTTATGTTGATCACAATTCTTTTCTCCTGAAAATTGTCCTTAGTCACTAAGATCACCCTTATAGAGTTTATTGTCCAGTCCAAGGCCTTTTTGTAGGTGAAGAAATTGTTATTGAGAGAAGCCCTGAGAGCCTTGAGCAATTCATCAAATTCCCTGCTCAGACTAGGTCCCTCATCTGCTCTAATAAGCCTCTCCATTCCAATATCAACTTCTTGAGTTTTGCTCTTGTCAGCAACTTGGACAGTTTGAGTAGATGATCTTAATAGCCTAGACTCTATCTCCCCATTAGTCTTGTTGGCAGGCATGAGAAGGGGAGTAAGAATTTCAGGCCTCACGCTTATAGGAGTGCAGGCAGAGGAATGTTAAGCTTGCCCATGATAGCTCCCAAAACCACACCTTTTGTATTTGTAAGTGCTTGTGGGAGTCTACCAAGGTTTGAATATCTGTCTGTTGACTCTGCACCAATGCAGTAAAAGCATGCACTTGAGCTGTGAGTGAGTCATCGGAAGATTGCAAGTTGGAGACTTGTTATTGAATAGAATGAATTTATAGATTTATAGAGGTAGAAACAGGTTGATGGGAGCTTGATAAAGTAGAAGGTCCAAATGTGTCTGTCACAGCCTATTTGATATCCTCCATGAGTAGTGCAGAAGGCTCATATCTACTTTGGTGAAGCTGGTTCAACTTAAGCTTTTTGTCATTTGAACTTGTGATTTTTTATTGAACCACTTCATGAAGAGCAATGAAAGATTGTCTGAGATTTTTGACATCTTTTTCTATAGTAGTCAGATCTAGTCTTTTCATCTGGTCAGCAAAGTGTTGAAACTTTGAGGTGATCTTGACTTGGGAAGGTATAATCTCATCCATCTTCTCATTTAGCAGTTTCCTTACCCTGTCTTCATGACCAATCAACCTGAGTTCTAGAGCTTTTCCAAAGAGATGGAAAGCTTTGAGTTGGGCTTTGGAAACTTCATTAATGGCATCATAGACTTCAGTAGGGGTTAAGGCTTTAGCATTGCTTCCCAAAATAGTCAAGTATTCTTCCCTGAATTTAGCTAAAACACCCTCCATCTCCAGATTGTAGTCCTTGTTAAGCCAAGCATCACATTTGCCATCCTGTTCAGCTTCATTAACAATTTTATCTTGTTGTTCTTGGACATTTGTTTGATATGAGAGCATTATGGCTTGGTAATCTTGGTTAGACATATTTAAGGTTAAGAGTTTTTGAGAGATCTATGCAAGTCCAGCTAGCTGATCAACCCTGAAATCTTCAAGATTAGATTGAGGTCTAGCTTTTTATAACCAGTTGTAGACTAGATGAGTTGGTTGAGAGGTTGAAGGTTCAGTTGTTTGGATTTGTGAGGAGCCAGAAACACCTTTGACAGAAGTCACAGTTGAACTCATAGTTTGCACTGTACTATTGTCATCTGCAACAACCTCAAATCCTTGTGTGTCTTGCACCACACTGTCACTTAAATGTGCTATTATTGCCTCCTCTATGATAGGATCATTGGAAATTGTACTCCCAGCTTCAATTGTCAAAGCAATTTCAGCCAGGGTTTTGAGGGGAGTTGTTCCTGGAATAGGAACCTCCAATTGAATTGGAGAGGATTTAAATAGCTCCCCCTCGGGAGTACTACCCTTAAACCTTGCAGTCTGTGAAGACTGGTTTGTACATGAAGGTGCATTTGTGACCTCCATGGGGTCTTCAGTAAATATTGATGAATCCCCCATAGTTTTGATGGTGTCATCAAGATCTACCCTATCTAGTAGCCTCTCACTATCTAAATGGGGTGTCTGGGTGGTGAGCAAGGTTTCTTGAACCAGGTCACTTGATTGGGGAAACACTTGAGGATTTGATTCAAGTGCTTCAGTGTAGGAAGAAGAAATATTAGATATAAGAGTTTGAAGTTTAGGACTGAGTGTTGGCAGCTCCCCCTGAATGGATGAGGGAGCTTCAAGGGATGTGCTCTCCTTGTGTGTGCCATCCTTATTTCTCCTACCATACACTTAGATTTGTTCAAGTGTTGGTTGTGCAGACTCTTTACAAGATGCATTGGGGAGAATGCTCTTTTCAATAGAAACATCCTGTTGAGAGGATGTCTCTAGAATATGTTTTGTCCCCATTTGTACAGCTGCATCCTTTTGGGAGGATACATAGGTTGTTTGAGTGGTCAACTCAGTTGTCTTGGCCTTCTTTGTTTTTTGACAAAAGGTTACTCAGTTGGTGTTTGTTCCTCACCACTCTCATTCATTACTGTAAGGTTTATCTCCTTTCTCTTCTTTTTACTCACTTCATCCTTTTGAGAGGATGAAGTGGTAAGTTTCCTAGCTACTATTTGTTTCGAAGAAATGGTCTCAGCTTGGGAAGGCCCCTATTGGTTTTCCTGTATTTTAACTTCTACAGGTTCAGGGACCATAGTTGTACTAGATTGAACATTTGATCTCAAATCAGGTATAGGGTAAGGGTAAGTCCTAAACCTCTCCATCATGAATGGAGTGATTTTCAGACTTACATTTACCTTATTCTTTGTAGTAAGTGAACCAAATATAATTTTGGACACTTGCCTACAATTACCTATTTTAGTGTTGTCTATACCATTCAACAAATGTATGTCTGATACCTTATGATTTAAGGTAGACATAATAAATCTAGGAAAGAAAATTTCCTTACCTCTACCAGATTGGGGCATGGTCAGCCTGGTTGCAAGTTCTTCCAGGATCAATAGACCAACATTCAAGTGTCTGTTATGGGCTATTAAGAACACCAGCTTCTGCACCACACTTGAAATGTTGTCATATCCTGTCTTCCTGCATGTGAAGGCCCTTACTATAGAATCAAACACAAAGGACCACTCATTCCTTATGTTTGTTCAGTTCAAACTTGCCAAGTTGATTCTTCCACCATAGTTAATGAAGTCCATAAACTCAGTTAGTTCATCCTGGGTTGGCACCTCCACTAGATTTGCAGTTAGAAGACCCAAAGTTACATTCACATCTTGCTCATTGAACTCTATCTGTTGACCTCCAATTGAGCATGTCACCACCAAGGACACGGAGTTGTCAAGCATAATAGTTCTCACCACTTTTTTTGTCCAGAATTCATGCAGAACTTCCAAGTATAGGACTGGGTTAGCTGTTAAAGAACCTGCAAGATAGGATTCAGACAGAAATTTCATAAACCCGTTGAAACTATCATGGGCTTGGTTAGCATCAGTGAAAGTGATGTAGTTGGTTCCTTTCTCTGGGATTACAGCTCTAACATTGTTGAGTGCCATTGTTGTTGAGTAAGAGTGAATGGGTAAGAAAAATTAGTGAAAAAAAGTTTGAAACGAGAGAGAAATCACTTTAGAATTGAAAAGGCTAGGTCACTTAGAGTTCTCGAAGGCGTAAGTATATATGTATCGAGATGTCTGGGTATTTATAGTAAAAGCAGATGACTTGTCGAGAACTCAAAAATAGATGTTTGGAATTAGTCTATCGAGAAGTCATTTTAAAAAGTGAAAAAACATGTCGATAATTCATTTTGTTTTATACTTGTAGAGAACTAAAAATAAACTTATTAAGATGTCAAATAAATACCCAGTTTGTCTAAAATGGACTGAATTGTTTCCAATTTTATTTGAATAAATCAAAATAAAATCAGAATAATTTTGTCAAAAGTATTATACTAAAATAATTTATTGGATTGAATTATTTCAGTTCTGAGTTATTCATAAGTCTAAAATTATACTTGTAGAGAACTCTGTAAGTTAACATTTATAGAGAACTCTATAATGACTAATCGATAAGTCATAATAAAGCTTATCGAGAAGTCAATCGAGAAGTCACTAAATTGACTTATCGAGAACTCACTCGAGAAGTTTTAAAATGACTTGTCGATAAGTCAATTAGACTTATCAAGAACTCAGTTCTCAATATACTTTAAATCACTTTGATTCTGCCTTGTGTAAATTTTACATATTAAAGATGTAAATTAACAGTTAGATAGTTTTTTTAGAATTTGAAAAATTCCAAGCTGAATTTTGAATTTTGAAAAATAAATATGCAGAGATTTCTGAAATATTTATAATTCATATTTTAGTTAATTTCTAATTAAATCAAATTAATTTTTATTTACAAGAAATTAATCTGCTACAAAACATTAGCTGAGTTCTTGCCTTAGGATAAAAAATTAAGCATTCCAATTTCACCTACAAGTCTAGTGAAAGTTGCTTCATCCAAAGGTTTAGTAAAAATGTCAGTTAATTATTTTTCTAGTTGGAACAAAGATGAGCTCAATTGTACCATTTGCAGCATGTATTCTTATAAAATGGTACCTTACATCAATGTGCTTTGTTCTAGAATAATTAACTGGTTTAGCCACAATAGATATAGCACTAGTATTATCACACATGAATGGAATTTTGTGTAACACTAAGCCATAATCCATTAGCTGATTTCTAATCTAAAGCACTTGAGCACAGCAACTTCCAACAGCTATGTATTCAGCTTCAGCTGTGGAAGTTGACACAGATTGTTATTTCTTGCTATACTAGGATACAAGTCTCTGTCCAGGAAACTGACAGCTTCCACTAGTACTCTTTCTATTAACCCTGCATCCAGCAAAATCTGCATCCGTGTATCCAACAGCTTCAAAACCAGTTCCCTTTGGATACCAAAATCCCAAGTTTGGAGTCCCCTTCAAATATCTGAAAATTCTCTTCACAACCATCAAATATGATTCTTTTGGATTGGCTTGAAATCTTGCACACAGACATGTTACAAACATGATTTCTCGTCTACTTGCAGTCAAGTAAAGCAATGATCCAATCATTCCTTTAAAGCTTGAAATATCTACACTCTTGCCCTTTTTATTTTCATCCAACTTTGTTGTTGTAGACATAGGTGTAGATGCAGGTGCACAATCAACCATGCCAAACTTTTTCAATATATCTTTAACATATTTAGTTTGGCTGATGAAGATTCCATCACTTTTTTGACTGACTTGAAGTCCAAGGAAGTAACTTAATTCCCCCATCATACTCATTTCATATTCACTCTGCATAAGCTTAGAGAATCTTTGACATGTCATCTCATTAGTAGAATAAAAAATGATGTCATCCACATAAATCTGAACTAGGATCATATCACCACCATGCAGCTTGTAGAAGAGTTTCTTGTCTATTGTTCCTCTAGTGAAACCATGTTTAAGTAAAAAAGCTGTCAGTATGTCATACCAAATTCTAGGTGTCTGCTTTAGTCCATATAGAGCCTTGAGTAGCTTGTACATAAAATCTTAAAATTCTGGATCTTCAAAGCCAGGTGGCTGTTGCACATAAACTTCTTCTTCCAACTCATCATTTAGGAAGGCACTCGTGACATCCATTTGATACACTTTGAAGTTTGAATGTGCAGCAAATGCTAGAAAAATCCTTATTGCTTCAAGTCTTGCAACTGGAGCAAAGTTTCATCCTAATCAATTCCTTTATCCTGTAAGTAACCTTTTGCAACCAACCTTGCCTTGTTTCTTGTAACTTTACCATTTGCATCCATCTTGTTGACACCCATTTTGTTCCAATTACACTTTTATTCTTTGGTGCAGGAACTAACTCCCAAACTTTGTTTCTTTCAAACTGATTAAGCTCTTCTTGCATGGCAGATATCCAATCAGGATTCATAAGAGTTCTTCAATTTTCTTAGGCTCTATTTGAGACAGAAAGCATGCATATAGGCACTCATTAGCAGTTGCACTTCTAGTCCTTACACCAGCATTGGAATCGCCAATTATTGCATTTTGATTGTGACTCCTATCCTATTTTTTGGTGTGAGTTTGTTGACTGGTGCCTTCATCATTTTCTTCATTATTTGTATAACTGGTAGATTCTTCTTCTCTTTCTCCCCCTGAGTTTGTGCTATCAAATTCAGATGTATGAGATGAGCTTCTATTTTCATGATTTTCTTGTTCAGTGGTCTCTCCATTCATCATCTGTTGTGCATTGCCTTCATCCTCTTCATCAAAATCACTATTAATGTTGAGATTTTCAAATGCAAGGGCTTCAGCTTCATTATCATCAAGGCATTCCAATCCTGGACACTTATCATCATCAAAATTCACATATGTGCTCTTCATGATTTTCTTTTGATCAATTACATAGACCTTGTAGGAAGTTCTTTCCAATGAATATCCCAGAAAAATTGCTTCAAAAACCTTTTAGTCAAATTTTCCCACATATTCAGAGTTGTCTTTTAAAATGTAATACTTGCTTCCAAACACATGAAGATGCTTTACAATAGGCTTCTTCTTAGACATGATTGAGTAAGGTGATTTTCCATGAATCTTGTTAATGAGATATCTGTTTTGAGTGTAGCATGCAGTATTTACAGCTTCTTCCCAAAAACTAGTTGGCAAATTGGCATCTTGCAACATTGTCCTTATAGCTTCTACCAATGTTCTATTCTTTCTCTCAACTACCCCATTTTGTTGAGGTGTTCTAGCAGCAGAGAACTCTTAAATAATGCCTTTATTTTTGAAGAATTCACTTAATATTGTATTTCTGAATTCTGTTCCATTATCAATTTTCAATCTCTTCACACAATTTTGATCTTCAGCCTATTTCTCTATCTACTTTATGTGCTCAATTATGATGTGTGGAGTCTCATCTTTAGAATGCATAAATTCTACCCATGTGTATCTTGTGTAGTCATCCACCATCACAAAAGCATATTTGTTCCTTGAAATTGATTAGACATTCACTGGACCAAACAAGTCCATATGAATAAGTTGCAATGGTGCACTTATGGAATTCACAGTTTTTGACTTGTGACTTGATCTTTTCATTTTTCCTTTCTGACAGGCTTCACAGACTTCAATTTGAGCAAACTCTAATTTTGGCATGTCTCTCACCAGCTCTTTCTTGACTAGAGTGTTGATTGCATTGTAGTTTAGATGTGAGAGTTTCTTATGTCATTACTTGCTTTGCTCTATGGATGCCTTGGTGTATAAGCAAAAAATTCCATCCTCATTTGTTGAGTTCAAGTCTGCAACAAACAAGCGTCATTTCCTTACTCATTTCAGAGCAACTTCATTAGTTTTCTTGCTGATGAAAATACATTATTTTTTGTGAAATAGAACTTTAAAACCTTTGTCTACAAACTAGATGACATTGAGAAGATTTACTTCAAGACCAGCTATCAATGCTACATCATCAATGACAACATTTCTTGAAATAATCTTGCCATATCCCATTGTGAATCCTTTGTTGTTGTCTCCAAAGGTCACCAAAGGGCTAGCTTTCTCCTCAAATTGTGATAGCATGGCCTTATCACATATCATATGTCTGGAACATCAACTGTCTATGATCCATATGACCTTCTTTATTTTTCCCTGCACACAATGAGTTTAAGTGTGTTTAGCAACCTAACCAGTGTTGGGTACTTTCTTCTTGTTAACTGATTTAGCAGAAATAGAGTTTGAAGTCTCAGAAAGAATAGCATTCATAAATGTTTGTGCATTTTCCCTTGCAGCTGTAGATCCAATACTGACTTCTTTGAGATCTATTCTCGGCTTGTGGCAACTTTTCATTACTTTTAAGTTACAGGGAATGCAGTCAAACTTATCACAAAATGAATAGGTATCATTAGCCTTGGCTTCATTATACTTGTAGGCTCCTTCAGCTGGCTTGCTAACAACCTTTTTACAAAGGTGAGTTAGGTGATTCATAAAGCCACACTTTTCATATTTCTTCCTTGGAGCATCTGCAACATAAGCAAAATTATTGCTTTTGTTTATCCCAATCTTCCCATTTCTATTCTTCTTCTTCTTTCTTGCATCTTCAGTTTTTGTTTCCTTGACAGGTGTCTTGGAATTTTGGTTATCCATGAGCTTCTTTTCATCTTTTGAAGTTTGAGCTGTTTCTGCATTTTTCTTCTCATTATCTTTATCAGCAATTTCTTGCTTTATGATCAATTCCTCTTCATTGAAATCTACTTCACATACTTTGAACATAAGTGAGCCAACATTTTTAGCATAGTTGGAACATCTTCATTTTCATTTGCTTTCCCTTTTTCACCTACAGCTTTCTTCTTATTTTTCAAGGCATCATAATCAAGACCAATAGCAATATTTGCACATGTCTTGTTCTTCTCATGGTATTGTCCAACCAACTCAGATGCATTCCTGAAAGATTTCAACTTGACTTTATTCTTTTCTAACTTTTCCCTTAACATAGCTTCAATCTCATTTGCACACTTGAGCTTGTTCTTCAGATATGCATTTTCTTGTTTCACAGCTTCAAGCTCTACCAGCAACAACTCAGTTTCTTGTTTCTCATTTTCAAGCTTCTCATTTATCTTTGTCGTTCTGCTAACCTCTTCATTAGCAGCAACCATACTTGTATGAATGTGAAATATGTCTTTGCCCATCTTTTCTACAGTTTCCTTATATTGACTCATATTTAAATCAATGGTGGTAAGAGTTGGTACATGTATTTTTGATGAGGATGAATCTCCTTGCTCCAAGGCCATAAATGCATAATTTCTAACTTCCTCATCTTCATCATTATCAGAATCATCCCAACTCTTTCCCTCTGCAATGTAGGTTTTGCTTTGCTATTTCTTCAAAAGAGCTTCATACTTTGCTTCCAATTCAAGATAAGCTTTGTCTTTTTTTTCTTTCTTGGGTTTCCTACATTCTGCAGCAAAATGGCCTAGCTCATCACAATTATAGTACCTTACCTTTGATCTATCAATAGATCCATTTTTGTAACCATTTTTGCTATCAGATGTGTACTTCCCTTTTCCTTTCCAGCTGTTGTCTTTGTTGAATGATTGTCCTTTACCCTTGAAGAATCTTGACTTCTTTATTCTAATGTTAGAGAACTTTCTTTCCAGATAGTCCATTGAATGATCTAGCTCATCAAGTTCATCCAGGGTGTAGAACTCATCTTCTTCTAATTCCAATATGACTTGTTCCTGTAAATCATTGTTTCTTCTTTCACCTGTTGAGACAACTGGAGTCTGAGATCTTGGCTCATCATTAGAGGTCTAGATTTTATTGACAATTAAAGCATTTGAACCATCTACAACATGACCTTGACCAACTCTTAATGATTTCCTTTGAATCATTTCCAATTCATATGTTTTTAAGATTCCATATAGAACTTCCAGAGTTATTCTACTCAAGTCTCTCCCTTCTATGATTGCTGAAATTTTCTATTCCAAATGTTCAGGGAGTGTGAGCAAAAACTTCAAGTTCACTTCTTCAGCTTCATAATATTTCTCATGCAGCTTCAAGTCATTAATCAGCTAGTTAAACCTTTCATAGACATCAGTAATACTTTCTTTTGGCTTAGCCATAAAACCCTCATATTGTGAGATAAGTATCCTTCTTTGATTTGACCTAACTTCCTCCGTTCCTTTACAAAGTATCTCTATCTTTTCCCAGATTATTTTAGCAGTGTCATAGTTGATAATGTTATTATACATTATATTATCAAGTGACTCAATCAAGATTAACTGCAAGCCACTATCTAGGGAGTCTTACCTCGAGATCTCCAGTTTGGTATAAAGAGAACTTGACATCTCGATAAGTATATAGGCTTACCATAGGAGTGAAAGGTCCATTCTTGAGAATCTGAATATATAATGGATTGGCCATCCTAATAAACAACAACATTTTCTTCTTCCATAGAGTGTAGTTAGTCTTATCAAAAGTAGGGATTTTGATGCTACTAATTTTCCTTGCATTCATTCTTCCAAGATCTTGAATCTGTTTACTTTCAGATTTTGCTCTGATATCACTTGTTAGATAATGAATCAAACACAGAGGGGGTGAATGTGTTTTTGTGTTTTTCTGCTTTTCTTGAAGTGTTTATGGTGATGAACAAAGTTAATTAAAATCTTGTACTTAAATGTGTTAGTACTGAACTTAGACAGATAAAACAGTGAACACAAATATTTCAATACTCACTTAATTTTATATTAAAATTAAGAATGTTTTGCTACAAAATTTCTAGGCTCTTTGTTGATATAGAGCTTAGCTTCTTCCTTGAGAGAATACAAGATTCTTCTTATCTAAATTGTTACTTCTAACAAAGCATCCAGTGTTTACTTTATAGAAAAATAAACATTGGTTATTACACAACATGCATTAGCATGTACTAAACCCTATTTTTGGATAATCAAATCTTTCTATTTCCGGCTTAGTGTATCTTTGCTAATCTTGTACGCCTGTAACTTTAATTTGTCAGTTAATCTTGTACTCTTCAAACTGCTTTTGTATACTTGTAAATCCAACTGATTAGATTATTTGTTGATTGATAATCTTGGATATGAACTGGTCTGCACTTTGTACTTTGATTCTTACCTCGATATCTCCAGTTTGGTATAAAGAGAACTTGCATCTCGATAAGTATATAGGCTTATAGATATCTCTACTCACTCTATAGTTGTTTTGACTTATCGAAGTCTCTGAGTTCTCTATAAGAGAATTTGGCTTGTCAAGATCTCTTATCTTCATGTCCTCACTTTTTCTTATCGATAACTCTAGTTCTCTAGTGACAACTTGGCTTATCGATAACTCTGAGTTCTCTGGTGACAAATTAGCTTATCGGTAACTGTTAGATATATTTGATAATATCATGGCTAATATGATTTATGTTTAGTTTTCAGATCTTACTTAAACAGGATAAATCAGTACTTACTGGAAGTCGGGACTTAAGGATATCAGTACTTATATTATCAGGAGATAATCATCAGAAGATGGATATCAGAACTTAAGTACTGAAGGACGTTCAGATAAGGACAACAGCTGATTAAAGGAAAGAAGATCGAGATAAACATAAGAAGAGATATGCATGAAGAAGGAGTTCTATGAAGAATAGAATGCTTGGAAGAAAAGATATCTGATTGATATATTTTAGGAAGAAGAATTATATTCCATATCAGTTAGCGATTATCTTGTAACTGTGTAGTATATAAACACAGACATAGGGTTTACACTATAAGTGTTATCAAATTCGAGAAGATTATTTAATATAACCCTAGCAGCTCTCGTGATATTTGTTCATCACTGAGAGGTAACAGTTCCATACTGTAACAGAGTTTATTGTTTCAATAAAGTTTGTTTTCTGTTACTTGAGTTATTAGAGTTCGATTTGATTGTACTTTATACTGTGTTCACCCCCTCTACAGTGTGTGTGACCTAACAAGTGGTATCAGAGCCCTTCTGTTAATGCACATACAGTTTAAGATCCAAACACAATCATGTCTGACACAGAAACTCCAACTAAGCCTACCAAAACTGAAGAACCTCCAAAGACACTAATTCAAAGTCGGTATGAGACCATCAGAGTTCCCATACTGAGACCATCTGAATATGCTATATGGAAGGTGAGGACGACCATGTTTCTGGAAGCTACAGATCCAGAATATCTTGATAGAATCAAGGAAGGACCTCACAAACCAAACCAAGCTCGCTGTTGCAGTTACAGGTGAAGCAGCAAAGACTGTAGCAAAGGAGAAGAGTGATTATACTGCTGAAGATATCGCATCAATTGCTAAGGATGCTAAGGTACGACACTTACTGCATAGTGCCATTGATAATGTAATGTCAAATAGGATAATTAACTGCAAGACTGCAAAGGAGATATGGGATGCTCTGGAAACAAGGTGTCAGGGAACTGATACAATTAAGAAGAACAGGAAGACAATACTCACTCAAGAGTGAACACTTTGACTCAAAGGCTAATGAGTCATTGACTGATTTATATGATAGATTTGTCAAACTCTTGAATGATTTGTCATTGGTTAATAAAGAGTATGATCTTGAAGATTCAAACCTTAAATTCCTGTTAGCTCTTCCTGAATGATGGGATTTGAAGGCAACAACAATAAGAGACAACTACAATCTTGATGAAACAACTCTTGATGAAATTTATGGAATGCTCAAGACTCATGAACTTGAGATGGAACAAAGAAGCAAGAGGAAAGGAGGAAAGTTAAGGACAGTTGCTCTTAAGGCTGAAGAAGAATCCCCCAAGGCTGCTACCTCAAGGAAAGACAAGGGTAAAGTTCTTTTCATAAAGTCTGATACTGATTCATCAAGTTCTGAGAGTGATGATGACTCAGATTCTGAAAGCTTACCTGAGACTGATGCTGATGAGGAGATGATGAAGCTGTGTGCTCTTATGGTGAAAGGGATCACAAAGATTGCATACAGAAAGTTCAGGAAGGGGAAGAAGTTTTCCAGGAAAGGCACAAGTTCTGATAAGAAGAATTTCAGAAGATCTGAGGGCAGAGGAGGAAAGTCTGATAGAGGAGATTATACCAATGTCAAATGCTATAACTGTGGAAAGAAAGGCCACATATCTCCTGATTGCAAGAAAGTGAAGGGTGACAAAGGCAAGGCTCTTGTCACAAAGAAGAAAAGCTGGACAGACACCTCAGACTCTGAAAGTGAGGAGAATTATGCTTTGATGGCAAATGCTGATAAAGCAAGTGCTGAAAGCAGTTCTGAAGCTGCTGAATCAAATGTACCTCAGACTACTTATGCTTTTCATACTGATGATATTAATGAGTTGAGAAGATATCTTAAAACCATGTTTGTTAGTTATAGAGATCAAACTTTAATATGTGAAAGATTAACTTCTGAAAATCTTGCTTTTAAGAAAAGAAATGATTTCTTAGAAAAAGAGTTAGTTATGTTCCATCAAACTCAGAAGGATAGAGATGATGCTTTTTATGTTAGGGATGAAGTGCTAAAAATGAATGAATCTCTAAAACCTGAGTTAGAAAAAGAAAGAGAGATTATCA
The DNA here is from genome assembly GCF_009905375.1 of Apium graveolens. Taxonomy (NCBI): domain Eukaryota; kingdom Viridiplantae; phylum Streptophyta; class Magnoliopsida; order Apiales; family Apiaceae; genus Apium; species Apium graveolens. The sequence goes on along the minus strand of NC_133650.1, from coordinate 247,901,077 downwards.
GGACTTGGACTAACTCTGGCAGAACAACTCAAAATTTGCTAAGTAGTGAAAATTGGAAAGAGGGCTTAGGCTATGGAGAGGATAAGAATGATAAAGGAACTGTAGAAATTAAGCCTGTTGTTAAGCAAAAGCCAAAGTTTTCATTGTGGTAGTTTATAGCATTCCATTTATACTTGTAAGGAATATCATAGTTTGTACTATGATTATTATCAAATAAAACCTTCTTTAAAGAAAGTTTCCATTGTTCCTTCTAGTGTAAATTCTGATTCAAAGTCTGATAGTGTAAATTCTGATACGAAAAATGTTAACATAAACTCTGATGCTAAATCCGCTGCAAATGTTAACAAACTTGATAAGACCAAAGGATCCAAGCAAGTCTGGGTCCTTAAAACTAATCATTAGTGGTCTTTGTGATTGCAGGGCAACAGGAAAAATATCCTAGTTCTGGACAGTGGATGTTCAGGACATATGACTGGAAATAAAGCCCTGCTATCAGACTTTGTGGAGAAAGCTGGCCCGAGTGTTTCTTATGGAGATGGCAACATTGGAAAAATATTGGGATATGGCAATATCAATCTTGGGAATGTCATCATTAAAGAAGTAGCTCTGGTCTCAGGACTTAAACACAATCTGCTAAGTATAAGTCAAATCTGTGACAGAGGTTATCATGTTGATTTCTTTGAAGAACACTGTGAAGTTGTGAGTAAATCTAAAGGCAAAGTTGTTCTGAAAGGATACATTTATGAAACTAAGCTTTCAACAAGTACTGATGGTTCTGTAATCTGTCTGATGAGTAGAGCATTAATTGAAGAAAGATGGAATTGGCACAAGAAACTCTCTCATTTAAATTTCAACAATACAAATGAACTAGTCAAGAAAGATCTTGTGAGAGGACTGCCAAAGTCAGTATTTGCTCCTGATGGCCTTTGTGATTCTTATCAGAAGGCCAAACAAAGAAAATCCTCATTCAAGAGCAAGACTGAATCATCAATTCTTGAGCCTTATCATCTACTACATGTTGATCTATTTGGTCCAGTGAATGTCATGTCTATTGCAAAGAAGAAATATGCTTTGGTTATAGTGGATGAGTTTACCAGATACACATGGGTGTATTTCTTGCACATAAAAAGTGAAACTGCATCTATCTTGATTGATCATGTCAAACAACTGGATAAATTGGTCAATGACTCTGTGAAAACCATAAGGAGTGATAATGACACTGAGTTCAAGAATTTGATAATGGAAGAGTTCTGCAAAAACCATGGAATCAAGCAGGAATTCTCTGCTCCTGGAACTCCACAGCAAAATGGAGTTGTTGAAAGGAAGAATAGAACTCTCATTGAAGCTGCACGTACAATGCTTGAAGAAGCAAAGCTTCCAACCTATTTCTGGGCTGAAGCTATGCAAACTGATTGTTTTACTCAAAATGCAACACTCATTAACAAGCAAGGAAAGACACCATATGAGATGGTGAAGAAAAAGAAGCCAAATCTGAAGTATTTTCATGTATTTGGATGCAAGTGTTTTGTTCTCAAGACTCATCCTGAACAGCTATCCAAATTTGATCTAAAAGCTGATGAAGGAATCTTTGTTGGATATCCACTTTCCACAAAAGCCTTCAGAGTCTATAATCTGAGAACAAGAGTGGTCATAGAATCTATCAATGTCTCTTTTGATGACAAGAAGATTACTGGACTTGAAGATTTTATTGATCATGATCAGCTGAGATTTGAAAATGAAGACTCAATTTCTGATACTGAAAATCCTGACAGTCTAAGTCCTGATACTGTAAACTCTGATGGATTAAACTCTGATGTTATTGAAACTGTGGTGACTACGCCAAAGGAAGATGCATCTATGCAGGGGGAGCATACTCAAGATCTTACCACATTTCAAGAAGCATCAGAACATACATCTGGCTCTTCAAGTTCTGATCCGTCAAGTTCTGATAAGCCAAGTTCTGATAGTTCTGAAAATCTAAATTCTGAAGAATCCAACTTAGAGAGCATAGTTTTAGGGGGAGCAACAGAAAATGAAAATAAAGACAGCATGGATCATGGGGGAGCATCCAGTTCTAGAGAAAACCTTCCATCTGCAAGGAAGTGGACTAAATCACATACACCTGATTTGATAATTGGAAATCCTGATGCAGGTGTCAGAACTAGAACAGGTACTTCAAATGAATGTTTTTACAATTCTTTTCTCTCTCAGACTGAGCCAAAGAAAGTGGAAGAAGCTCTTCAAGATGCTGATTGGGTGCAAGCAATGCAGGAAGAGTTAAATGAATTTGAAAGAAACAAAGTCTGGACCCTAGTGCCAAGACCAAAGAATAGATCTGTTGTTGGTACAAAGTGGGTATTAAGAAATAAAACTGATAGTGATGGCATAATTACAAGGAATAAGGCAAGGCTGGTTGTAAAAGGATATTCTCAACAGGATGGAATTGATTATGATGAAACATTTGCACCAGTTACTAGGTTAGAAGCCATAAGGATATTTTTGGCTTATGCTGCTCACAAAAAGTTTACTGTCTTTCAAATGGATGTAAAAAGTGCTTTTCTCAATGGAGAATTGGAGGAGGAAGTATATGTTGAACAACCTCCAGGCTTTGTAGATTCCAAATTTCCAGATTATGTCTACAGGCTAGATAAAACACTTTATGGACTTAAGCAAGCTCCTAGAGCATGGTATGAGACTTTAGCTCAGTTTCTTCTGGAAAGTGGATTTACCAGAGGAACTATAGACAAAACACTGTTCTACCTCAACCATGGAAAGGACTTACTTCTGGTCCAAATTTATGTTGATGATATCATTTTTGGGTCTACAAATGACAGACTGTGCAAGAAGTTTGCCAAACTGATGCAGTCAAGGTATCAGATGAGTATGATGGGGGAACTTAGCTATTTTCTGGGCCTTCAAGTCAAGCAGAATGAAGAAGGCACTTTTATCTATCAAACTAAGTACACCAGAAACTTGCTGAAGAAATTTGGAATGCAAGATTGTTCAAGTGCATCCACTCCCATGGCCACTGCAACAAAACTGGACAAGGATACTGGTAAATCAGTAGATATTACTGATTACAGAGGTATGATTGGCTATCTACTCTATGTAACTGCTAGTAGACCTGATATCATGTATGTACCTGTCTTTGTGCAAGATTTCAAGCAGATCCAAGAGAACCTCACCTAACAGCTGTGAAAAGAATTTTCAAGTATCTTAAAGGAAAAGCTGATCTGGGATTGTGGTATCCCAGAGAATCAGATTTTAAACTAATAGGTTACTCAGATGCAGATTTTGCAGGTTGCAAAATTGACAGGAAAAGTACAAGTGGAAGCTGCCAATTTCTTGGAGGCAGATTGGTTTCTTGGTTTAGCAAGAAACAAAAGTCAAATTCCACATCAACTGCAGAAGCCGAGTACATTGTTGCAGGAAGCTGTTGTGCACAGATTCTTTGGATGAAGAATCAGTTACTGGATTATAGGTTAACATATTTCAAAATCCCTATTTACTGTGATAATCAAAGTGCTATTGCTATGACAGGTAATCCAGTTCAACACTCAATGACAAAGCACATCAACATCAGGTACCACTTCATAAGGGAACATGTGGATGAAGGTACAGTGGAATTGCACTTTGTTCCAACAGATCAACAACTAGCAGATATCTTCACCAAACCATTGTGTGAAGCTACTTTTACAAGATTGGTAAATGAACTTGTAATGGTTTCAGGTTCTTTTTCTAAATCTGCTTAGTTTTGTTCTGATGCATCAGACTTTATGATCAGTATTTACAGAAATTACTCTCTTTGTGTATTCTATGCTTAATTGAAAACTTGCTTAAGTACTGACTGTTGTCTGATGTAACTTTCTAAACTCTGATAGTGATATGTCTGTTTAGGTAACTATTCAATCCTATGAGGATACCTGTGCTAGATGTTGACCTAGTAGTCTTCAATAAACAAATGATCCCAGGTTAGAAGTAATTATTTCTGTGGAAATCTATTAACACAAGCAAATTCTGATATTGAGCTTAGTTGAATTTACTTTGTCTATCTTATTACTAAGTCACAAACTAGAATAATGCTACTCATCTGTTAAGTTCTGATGCTAGTAAATCTGTTGAATGTACTAAGTGCTGATAAACCTCACTTATCAAAAGAAATAGAAAAAGGTTACAAATCAGGTACTCCTTTGAGATCTAGAAAAAAAAATGTGGAAGGGAAGACCCAAGTGCATTGCTGGTATTAAGTAATATGCATCATAAAAGCAAATAAAATATTTTCTTGGTGACTTTTCACACTCTATGATTACTGGAGAAATACTCTGATAAAAGCATAAATTCTGATAAGCAATCGTGACTCACTTACACTGAGAAGCCACTGTAAAATGGAATTTAAAAAGATGCACAAAATTAGCACAAAATAGGTGAGGTGGACTCCAGCATGAACTCATTCAACAGTAGGTTTCAGAATAATGACAGGTTTTTAGTAAAGTTTTAGTTATGCCTTATTTCTAAGATGTAATGAAGTGAATCAGACTTTACTCTTTGTCTGATATTTAGCTTAATGCACACTCAACACTCCATATGAATGATGAAAATAACTGTGGTGATCTATGTTATTTTAGATGAACAGTTTCTGTGTCACATTGCATAAATTCTGAGGACAAGTTCTGATTGCATGTTATGATGATTAAGTTCTGAAGAATCTAAATCAGAATTTGTGTGAGGACTTACTAATATAGGCATTCATTTTTCGAGTTAAGAAATTATGTTCTCATGACCGTTAAGTTCTGATATAAGTCTAAGTTCTGATATTAAATTCTGATTCTTTACTTGACTTATTTGTGGATAAAATTTAAAAACAGTCTCAGTTTAAACCAGAATATGTTGAAGTGGAAGATTAACAGTCACTATATTTAGGGATAGTGGTACTCGTACATGCACAGTCAATTTTTTTTTGCTACTTGTGCGCATTAAACCATGTTTTACTTTTCCAATAACTGTTTTTCTTTTTCCAAGTCTGGGGAGATGAGGTAGGATTAATTCTACCTGTCAGCATTAAATTTCTTTGCGTCTCCTGGCATTCTCTTGCATATATAAACAACCACTTCACATCAGCCTTCACATCAAATCTTTTATCACAAACTCACCTTCATAATCTTTATATCAAATACATCATGGTCAATTACAATATGTTTTTGAACTATGAAACATTCAACATGGAGCTAAGTTGTGAAGCCTGGCAGCAGGAATGGCACGTTACTGCCATTCCTGATGAGATATGGGACTCCGTTCCCCAGGAGGTACTCACCCACCTCCTGTTCTTCTGCATGGACTACCATCGCCATCTGGAGCGATTGGAGGAGGAAAGGCTGGAAGCTCTCCGCCAGCAAGAGCGAATCATACGACTCGCTATTCTGTTTGTCGAGAGTAGGAGGAAGAAATGATTTATTTTCTTCTTCCTATTTTTCTTCATCGTCAGCCTTGCCCTGCTTCTTGAGCTAGGACAAAGGCTGTTGACATTAGGTTTAGCAGCTTTGGACAATCTTGTAAAAGCTCTGATGTACTTTAAATTTCATGAATGTATTCTCTCAATATATTAATGAAATTCATTTTTTGCAAGTTCTTGTCTCTGAGATGTTCTGAAATGTATTAATAAATCCTGATAAATATTCATATTCTGATGACCATTATAATCTAAATTTAACTTAAGTATTGATTTTACATTATCAGTACTTGTTCCCTTGATTCATTTTGGTCATTCTCACTCGAATTTTATTTTCAGAATATTGGTGTTGCAGTGAAAAATAATTGAATAATTGGAAACAGTTTCAATTTTGAATTAAACCTGACTTACCTTGATTAATGGAATTACTGGGTCAGTGGAACGATTTTTCCTTGAAAAACTGCAAGTGGGCACTTATAAATCTCGATTATTTTCATGGCACCTAAGGATTTAATCATTAATGGAGCTAAATTTGTTCCAAATAACTATGTTGCAATTCTTGATAATGCTGAAGCTCCGTCTGAGTTGCATTTTGTGCAAGATCTTCTTGCACACAGTGAAATCGGGTATGCATTGACCCAACCTTCAGTCTTCTCAAGCCAACAAGTTCTGACATTTTGGAGGACTGGAAACTTTGATAATGGTGGTCAAAATGGTACTCCTAGTATTGTTTTCGAAGTGGGTGATTCTACATATGTAGTCACTCCTGGTACAATACGCAAGGCTCTACATCTACCAGAAGGATGTACTTTTTCAACTCTAGAGGAATCAGCTCTTCAGGAGTTAATGGCCAGTTTGGGGTTTGAGCAGAGTTTGGCAAAGCTTGGGCAGTTGAAACGGGCTCATATCAGGAGGGAATGGAGTTTCTTCTTCGACTATATCACTAAAGCTTTTGGGAACAAGTGTTCAAATTTTGATGCCATCCCTATAATGAGTCAGCACATCGGGTATGCTATCATTAACCAAACTCATTTTGATTTTTGCAACTGCTGTGATAGGTTTTATTGGGATAGGATGACAGAGGATATGAATGTTGTCTACTTTTCTAGATTCAGCTTATATATACTTTTGTACTGATGAACCTCGGCTAGCCAATCCCTTAACTCCACCTTTCAAAGTTGCAAAACGTTACTTTAATGACCTGGTAAATGCTGACACTAAGAAACAAGTGGTTAGACCTTTACAGATTCCTCAGTCTGTAAAACAGATCTTGGTAAATACTGATCCTGAATCCTATAGATCTGTTTATCCTGATGTCCAACCAACAACCACCTCCCAAACACCACAACAACCATCTGAACATACCACCCATACTACTTAACCAACCCTCAGGCAATATCTCAAATCATATCTCACCACTTCACAGAAAGTTCAATCTTCATCCTCGGGACCTACTGTGAATCCCTTATCCTCTAAGCCAAAGAGGACAAAGACTGTTCCTCAAACACCTCAGAAGAAAAGGAGGATTGCTTTGAGAGACGAGTCAGACAGTAAGGAACAGGTTTCTACATCAGAACCTGTTGTCAAAGAAGCTGAGAAAGTTTCTTCTCAGAAGGATTCTGGAATTGGGGGATCTAAGCTTCTCCAACGACTTAGAAGAATGACTGTTGCTGCAACTCCCAAGGAATCCATATCTTCAAAGAGATACAAGAAACAGAGGGCAAAAAGGCCAGTTTCAGATGATGAAGAAGAAGCAGCTAAGGAAGGAGATCAAGAATCTCTGATCTCACAAGAAAAGGAATCTGCTAAAGTCCCTACTTCTCCATCAACTCCAACTCAGGAAGCTGTTACTGAAAAGGCCACTACACCATCTGTGTCTCCTGTTCAAAAGTCTTTATCTCCTGTTAATACAGGCACAAGTGCTGATATTAATATCCAGACCTTGGTTGTGCCTGAAGTAATTTACCTAGAAGCTCCAACAACAATTAATCCATCAACAACACATGTTACTGATGCTGCTCAAACTCCAGAATTATCTACTACACCTTCTCTGCATCTAGATGCTGATGATCAGAATATAGGTGAGCATTAGGATATGGCTGTTGATCAGAACTTGGAACCAGATCAGCAATTAGAGGATGTTGTTGATGCCTCCATTGCCACTCATACTGTTGTTTTATCAGAAGATATTGATTCTGTAAGTTCTGATGCTGCAAATGCTGGAGAATCTGGTGATGCTGCTCCAAATGCAGATGCTGATGAAGCAGGTCCTTCAGGACATGCCCCTCAACAAACTGTTCTTAAATCTGAACTTGTTAAGAAGTTTGTTACAAGAGAAGCACCAGTACCTTGGAGTGAAACTCCTGCAGGACAGGAGTGGACTAAGGAATGGAACTCAGTCACCTGTGCTCCATCTGCACAGAATCTGACTGAGCACTTGACAAAAGCTGATGAACTATTAAATACTGATGATTTCAAAACACAGCTTAGAGTCACTACATTGAGTACTAAACATTTACAAGGTCTCCATTCAACTACTCATGCAGAGTTACATCTCTTAAGGGAAGAACTCATGAAGCAAGAACAAGTTCAAAAGATTGATAAGAAAAAGTTCTTCCAACCTACCTTTGACAGGGTTGCTTATATTGAGAAGACTCAAGAGACCCAACAAGCTCAGATTGATGATATTCTGAAAAATCAAGCTTCTCAGCAATCTCAACTTAATGAAATCCAAGCCTCAGTGGAATTGCTTGTCTCTCTTCTATTACCTGCTGATGCCAAAAAGGGGGAGAAAGTAATTAAGTCCAAATGCAAAACTGATAAGACACTGAAAGGGAAGGATGATGCAAAGGATGATCAAGGAAACTCTGGAATGGGTAGAGGTCATAGTCAAGGTAGACGTTTATCATCAAGAAAAACTGAAATCACAAGTCACAGGACAAGTTCTGATACTGGGAAAAGAATTAGTTCTGCTACTGGTAAAGGGAAAAGTTCTGATGAACTTTTAGATCTTGATGAAGAAATGTCAAGACAGTTATTTCTTCAGGAAAATCCAGGAATGAACTTGGAGAGTTTAATGGAAGAAGAAGCCAGACTTAAATCAGAGAAAGTCACATCTAAATCTGAAGCTTCTGGTAAAAAGACACTTCCAAAACTCAAAGGCATTGTGATAAAAGAAAGGACAAATACTGAAGCAACATTGGCTAAATCACAACCACAGATAGATCCAAGATCCAAGGGTAAAGAAAAGGTTGGTGAACCTATCAAGGTTTATGTGCCTCCTGAGAATGTAGAAATCACTGATGAAAAGGATGATCTTACTCTGACTTCAAGAAAAGTTTGTAAGACAACCTCTGACATGGCTCAAGTTGTTCAGAGTCAAGAGACAGTAAGTTTTGATATTCCGAAGAAACAAGTAACCTCTGACATAGCTCAAGTTAACTTGATATCAGAAGATAGATAAAAGACACTCCTACCAGGATTCACTAAAGCAAAACAGACTCAACCTTTGAAGACTGCTGCAAGTGCTTTTGAAGCAAGAGTAGTTACTGGAAAGGAAGCATGAGATAAAACTAGATTGGGAAGTGCTGATGAAAGAAGAATACAGAACACTACCAATGATCCAACTTCCTTGAGTGAACCAGGTATTGGAGCAACTCCTGAGACATTGAATCAACTGGAATCTGTACAAATGGTTTACCATACCTACTTAACACATTTTGTTGTACTTCATGACAGATGGCAGGGTTTATCATATAAGGCAAAATGCCATTCCATTGAAGTATTTTGAAGAATTGGAGCATGTACTATTCTTACTTCAAGTGAATGACAGATTGACAGAAAGTGCTGCAAACTATTTGAAGGATCAGATTCAGAGACAGAAAAGGCTTTATTCTGTTAAGTCTGACAGCACATATGTTCCAAAGTACAGAGATCACAAGGGTGATATAGTTGAAATGAAGCCCAACACTGCTAAGATTATAACTACCTTTCTGGGTTACAGGGCTGTGGAATTCAATCTTGAGTCTGATAAGGCATATTTGATCAGACTGGATCAGGATATGAGAAAAGCTAAGATTAATGATCTCAGGGCTGCAATCTTTCAAATTGGTGAAGATACTGCAGAGCTTAAAGATGCTAAAAGGAGGATGATTGATGAACTTAGATATGCTGAGAAATGTTTGTTAAAAAACCATCTCAGAACAACTCCTGACATCAGAGAGATCAGAAGATGAAGCCAAGTCAAGATCTACTACTGATTAAATTCTGATATTTGTACAGACTGAAGCTGTTATCAGAAGTTAAAGATTGGTAAAGCTTTAAGGACTGTAATTTGTAGTTATCTAGTCTAATTCTCATGCATTTGTACTTAATGTTTTTGACATCATCAAATATCTATTAAACTTGTATATTATGCTAATTTACAAGTTGGGGGAGATTGTTATATATATTTGATAATGTCATGGCTAATATGATTTATGTTTAGTTTTCAGATCTTACTTAAACAGGATAAATCAGTACTTACTGGAAGTCAGGACTTAAGGATATCAGTACTTATATTATCAGGAGATAATCATCAGAAGATGGATATCAGAACTTAAGTACTGAAGGACGTTCAGATAAGGACAGCAGCTGATTAAAGGAAAGAAGATCGAGATAAACATAAGAAGAGATATGCATGAAGAAGGAGTTCTATGAAGAATAGAATGCTTGGAAGAGAAGATATCTGATTGATATATTTTAGGAAGCAGAATTATATTCCATATCAGTTAGCGATTATCTTGTAACTGTGTAGTATATAAAAACAGACATAGGGTTTACACTATAAGTGTTATCATATTCGAGAGGATTATTTAATATAACCCTAGCAGCTCTCGTGATATTTGTTCATCACTGAGAGGTAACAGTTCCATACTGTAACAGAGTTTATTGTTTCAATAAAGTATGTTTTCTGTTACTTGAGTTATTAGAGTTCGATTTGATTGTACTTTACACTGTATTCACCCCCTCTACAGTGTGTGTGACCTAACAGTAACTCTGAGTTCTCTAGTGACAAATTAGCTTATCGATAACTCAGAGTTCTCTAGTGAAGAAATAACTTGTCGATAACTCCATTCTTCATGTCTTCAAATTAGCTTGTCGATATCTTTGAGTTCTCTAATAGCTTTTCCTGACTTATCGATAAGTCATTCTTGAGTTCTCGAATGACTTCTCTATACCACTTAATCTGTGACTTGTAGAGATCTTGACTTAGAATATTTATTCAACTCCAAGCTACTTCATAATTCTTCTGAGGCATGATCTTCTTCTAGATAGAATTCTTAGGCTTGACACTGTTTACAGAAAAAGACTCCAGTCTGCCCTTGAACATTTTTACAAATTTAAGTGATACAATATAAAATGCAAACTTGGATTACAATACAACTTACTTAGGGTTATCAATTTGACTTAGTCTTGTTATTGTACAGGCGTGTCTTACACAATAATAACTAGTACAGTAATGGGTCATGTACCTGTGGAAGAACAAACATAGGAATACCAACAGGGGCCTTCCCAAACTAAGACCCCTCTTTTTGTACCAATAGAAGCTAGGATACCAACCACTTCATACTTCCAAAAGGATGAAGTGAGTAAAAAGAAGAGAAAGCAGGCAACCCTAACTATTATCAATGAGAGTGGTGAGGATAAAACTCAAATTGAGTCCAACCTGGTCAAGAAACCAAAGAAGGCAAAACAAACTGAGTTGACCACTCAAACCACATTTGCATCCTTCCAAAAGGATGTAGTTGAAAAAGAGGGCATAAAATAGACTCTAGGGGCATCCTCTCAACAAGGTGTGTCTATTGAAAAGAGCACTCTCCCAAGTACGCCCTGTAAAGAGTCTGTACCTACACTTGAACACATTCAAGTGTATAAAAGAAGGAATAAGGATGGCACACATCTTTTGAAGTTCCCTCATCTATTCAGGTGGAGCTGCCAACACTTAATCCTGAAATTACTAATCTTATATCTAAAATTTCTTCTTCATACAATCAAACACTTGAATCTGATTCTCAAGTGTTGCTAAAATCAAGTGACATAGTTCAAGAAGCTATGATCACCACCCAGGAACCACATCTAGTTGGTGAGAGGCTTCACTGTGGGGTAGACCTTGATGATACCAACACAAAAATAGGGGTTTCATCAGTTTTTACTGAAGACCCTGTGGTAGTCATTCAAGCACCTTCATGTGCTAAATAATCTTCACAGATTGATAGGTTTGAGGGTAGTACTCATGAGGGGGAGCTATATAAATTCTCTCCAATTTAATTGGAGGTTCCTCATGTAGGGATAACTTCCCTCAAAACCCTAGCTGACATTGCCTTGACAATTGAAGTTAGGAGTCCAATTTCCAATGAACCTGTTATACGGGAGGCAAGTCAGGCACATTCAAGTGCTAGCTCTTTTCAAGAAGAGCAAGGGTTTGAGGCCATGGTACATGAAAGTAACCTGGTCAAATCCCCTACAATTCATCTGTAGGTTGCCACAAGTGGTGAACAACACACTGTCATAACCACAGTTCTAACTGTGAGTCAAACTGTGGCATATGTCACAGGTAATGTTACTGAACTTCAACCATCAACCTCAACCCAAATAGACATACCTTCTACATATAATTCTTCTCAACAACCATCATACCTTATCTCTCAGTGGCTTCAAGATGCCCAATATCTACCCATTATAATGAATGACCTATTGGTTGATTAACTTTCTGGCCTTGCCAACATCACACAACAGCTTCTTACCACAGACATGTCCAATCAGGACTATCAAGCAATCTTGTTGTCTTATCAAATAGATGTTGAAGAACAACAACAAAAGATTATAAATGATGCTGAGCAGGATGGTAATGTGGATGCTTGGCTAGATAAGGACTTTAGCTTGAATATAGATGAGGTCTTGGCAAGATTTAGAGAAGAATATATCACAATACTGGGAAGCAATGCCAAGGCACTCACTCCATAGGAAGTCTATGATATTGTGACAGAAGTCTACAAAGCTCAACATAAATCTTTTTATCTCATGAGTAAAGCACTCCAACAGACTCTGGACAGCCATCAAGAGAGGATAAGGAGATTGGTGAAGGACAAGTTGGATGACCTTGTGTCAAGTCAAGTTGATATCAAGAACAAGTTTCAAAAATTTGTTGATCAAATGGCAAGGTTTGACATGACCAGTATGGAGCAGAGCATCAAAAATCTTTAACAATCATTCATAGCTCAGCATGAAGTTGTCCAGAATAACATTATAAGTACCAATGACACCAAGCTCAAACTGGATCAACTACATCAGGCTAGGTATGAACCTTCAACACTTTTGATGGAGGGCATTAAAGAATATGTACAAGCTACATTTGGTGTTTCTGTCTCCTCAAGCTCCCAACCACCTATGTCAACATCAACAAACTTGCAGATCCAGGCTCTTCAAAATCAAGTCTCCACCTTAAAGTCTTCAAATGACTCATTAACAGCTCAAGTCTCTCAACTCACAGCTATGGTACAAAGTCAACAGGCTGACATTCAGACTCTGGTGGACTCCCATAAGCATCTTAAAATGCAAAATTCAGCAGCTTTGTGAGCCATCATGGGTGCTCTAAACCTTCTATTGCCTACACTCCCAGAAGCTGTTAAGCCAGAAATCCCTACACCTCTCATCTTGCCTGCTAACAAGACTAAGGGGGAGATAGAGGCTAGGTTGCTAAGATCATCTGTCCAAGCTCAAAAAGGCAAATCCAATGAAACTGAACAGCAAGTTGATGTTGGAATAGAGAGGCTATTAAAAGCAGCTGAGGGACCTAGTCTAAGCAGAGAATTTGATGAATTGCTAAAGGCTCTCAGGTTTTCTCTAAACAACAACTTCTTCACATACAAAAAGGCCTTGGACAAGACAGTATACTTCTTAAGGGTGATCTTGGTAACCAAGAATAAATTTCAGGAGAAAAGAATTGTTGTCAATATAAATGACTCTGGTGTGATAGATGTATGCATGTGTCCCTTAATTATCTAATAAAAAGAAGGGTATCTGAATTGGACATTATAATCAACAAAGTCAATAGAGTGATTCATGAAGATACTCTCTTGCTTAATAGATTGAAAAAGGCTCAAGTAGCTACTTTTTCAGAAGCATATCTCTAACCAAGCAAGGGAGTGGTTTACATCTGTCCAACCACCAAACATTGTAAATATTTCCAGATTCCAAAGCAATGTGGCATGGCAAATAATAAGATGATAATGATTCTAGAAACTGACTTAAAGTCAAAGCAGTACAAGACTGTTGAAGATGAAGACATGATTAAGATACTGGGGAGATATTTGAAAGATGCTGAAACCAAGTTGCCCAAAACACAAATCAATACTATGGATGACTTGGATGATGATGAGCAGAAGAAAAGATGAAAAAAAACCTTCTGGCTCAAATCCAAGTAAGTCTACTAAGGCAACTGGTAGCAAAGTAGAAGACAAAAAAAGGGATGACAAGAAGAGGGGAGATGAAAGAAGAAGAAAGAAGAAGGAAGATGGTGGAGACAAAAGGAAAACTGTCCCACAAATCCAAATTCAACAAGCTCAAAACTCTAAGCCTGCAAACTCAAACACTCAACTACATTTAACTCTTAAGCCAAAACTTTTGTTCAAATAAACTGCAAACACTCTTCTTAAAATACTAATCACCTCTAGCCAAACCACCCTAAAGAAAATCTCAAACCTACCTTCATTTAAGCCATCTATCAAAACTCATTTCAAAATTATTGGGAGAAAGCCAAATAAGCTGCAAGTTGAAGAGAGGGCTATCTGGAATTGCTTTTATCAAACTGATTTTCTACCATTAAAATGGTGCATCACAGATAATGACTACTTTCAACAATAAGCTCAAGAATTAGTCAAAGTTTGGGTTGTATCATTAAGAGAAGTCAGAATCTACTATCAAGATGGCTCTTTCACTCTACTTGGAAGGAATTTGATGGATACATTTTTAACCACAGAAATAAAGAGGGTGATCAGCTTAATGAAAGATAAGGACACAAGTACAATGGCATGGAGGGATGTGTTGTATGTATGGTTAGTAGTGAGAGAAGAAAGAAGAACAAAAGAAAAAGCTGAAAGAGAGTAAAGGGAAAGTAAATATGCAAAAGGGATAGAAATGTTTGAGAAAAGATCAAATAAACTCAAGGGAAAGGGGATGAGTAGAATATCAAAGGATGGACATTTTCTAAACATACAAGCTGGCAGATTCTTAAGATTCAGAGTAAATTACTTGAACAATTATTCATTAGATGATTGGATCAAGCTTGTAGAAGCTCTAAGAGGGATAGAAATCATAGAGGAACTTCAAGTACTTGTAAACCTAAAGGACCTCATTAGAAAAGAAATAGGCTATGAGAAGTTTGTGTGATGAACTAACTTATTGAACTCATGTAATTACTCAATGTATAAAAGCTGTATTTGTGATCTGTTAATATTATGTAAATTTTTATTGTATCGTTGTAACTTAGGGTTAGTCTTATTACCAGGCATGAATTTGTGATAAGCAATATTCTCACAAATTGGGGGAGATTGTTGTGCAAGACATGCCTGTATTATAAGAAGACTAAGTCACATTGACAACCCTAAGATTTAGGTTTGTGATAGTCTAAATCTGTATTCTGTATTATGTTACTTGAGTCTTAAAAATATTAAAGATCAGACTGGAGTATTTTTCTATAAACAGTATCAAGCTTAAGAATAAACTCTAGAAGAAGATCAACAAGATCATGCCTCATAGAAAAGATGAAGAAGCTTGGAGTTGAATAAATCTGTTTTAGGAAAAATATTCTAAGTCAAGATATCTACAACTCACAGATGAAGTCATATAGAGAAGTCATTCGAGAACTCCAGAATGACTTATTGAGAAGTTCAAAATGGCTTTTAGAGAAGTCTCAGAGATATCGACAAGTCAAATGAAAATATGAAGGTTGGAGATATCGACAAGTCATTTTTGCATATAGAGAACTCGGAGATATCGACAAGTCAAAATGAAGATATGTAGATTGGAGATATCGACAAGTCAATTTTCTCATTAGAGATCTCAAAGATATCGAAAAGTCAAAATGCATATAGAGATCTCAGAGATATCGACAAGCCATTTCTATATGCAGAGATTTGGAGACCTCGACAAGACAAGTTCACTTCTAGAGAACTCAGAGACCTCGACAAGCTAAATTCACTTAAAGAGAACTCAAAGACCTCGACAAGTCAAAAAAATTATAGAGAACTCAGAGATATCGATAAACCATTATACTTATCGAGATGTCAGTTCTCTATACCTCAAAATGGAGATCTCGATATGAACCTCAAGTACAGAATGAAGACAAGTTAAAGATTCAAGATTATCAATCAATAAATGATCTAATCACTTAGATTGAAAAGTCTCTAAAAGTAGCTTGAAGAGTGCAAGATCAAGGGCCAAGATTAAATGACAAAGGAAGGTCATAGACCTACAAGATTTGCATGGATTTACTAAGCCAGAAATGGAAAGCTTTAGAGATAACGTAAATTAGGGTTTAGTTCATCTTGCATGTTGTGTAAACTCATGTTTACTAGTCTATAAAGTAAACACTGATCCTTTATTTTAAAGTGTAACAAATAGATCTAGATTTTCTTGCACTCTCCCAATATAGAAGCTGAGTTCTTTACTTACAAAGAACTCAAAAATTTATAGCAAGACATGCTTAATTTTAATACAAAGTTAAGTGAGTTTTGAAAATATTGCCTTTATTGTGCATGCTTTATTAACTCTTTTAAACACAATATTTATACAAGTTATATTATTTTATTCACCATATCCAAATAGTTTAAAAAATCCTAAAATTAAAGAAAACATATTCACCCCCCTCTTTGTTGTACTCAATATCTAACAAGTTCCAAATCTTGTTTCTCAATCTCAAGCTTCTCATTTATATTTGACAGACTACTACTTACTCATTAGCTGCCACCATGCTTGTATGGATATGAAACATCTCTACACTCATCTTTTCAACAGTTTCTTTATATTGACTTGTATCTAAATTAATAGTGGTTAGAGTTGGTACCTCTGATTTTGAAGTGGATGATTCTCCATGCTCAAGAGCCATTATAGCATAATTTCCAAATTCTTTCTTGACATCATCTTCATCAGTGTCATCCCAACTATTTCCTTCAGTAATATAAGCTTTTCCCTGTTGTTTCTTCAAGAGAGCTTCATAATTTTTTTCCAATTCCAGATAGGCTTTATCCTTCTTCACTTTCTTTGACTTTCGACACTCAGTAGCAAAATGACCTAACTCATCACAGTTGAAACACCTTATCTTTGATCTGTCAGTGGATCCATTCTTGTATCCACCTTTTCTAGATGAGTTATACTGAGCTTTTGGTTTCCAATTATTGCTATTGGAAGACTGTCCCTTGTTCTTGAAAAATCTTGGCTTTTTACCCTAATGTTTGAAAATTTTCTAGCCAAGTATACCATAGATTGGTCCATCTCATCTAGCTCATTAAGGGTATAGTACTCATCTTCCTCTAGCTCCAAAATAACTTTTTGTTGTGAATATGTTGTGAACTTGATGATTTCATTAACAAACACCTTAGTAGATTTAACTTAGTGAAAAATGTAGCACTCGACGGATAAGCTAATATAGTCCCGACGGATGACTCAATATAGTCCCGACGGATAATGATTTGACATCCATCGAGTTAGTAGCTTATGTAACAATAAGTCATGTAGCACATTTCTGCAAACACCTTTATTTAGATTCTGTAGTAGCATATAAGTCATGTTGACTTTAATTATATATGCAGAATAGGTTGATTAATTGTACATAGATGATGTCTTGTAATTCTGTATAAATGAAATGAAGTCAAGTGTCAAATAGCTACCCGACGGATGATTAACAAAGCTACTCGACGGATGATCAACAAGGCAACCCGACGGATGATCATGTACCCGACGGATGATCAATTCAAACATCTGTTGACAGGGACAATACAGTCACATGCGTCGAGTGTAATCAAAAAGAATATGGAAGCCTATTCAACTGGATTTTTGAGAACAAAGAAGCATTGCCATTTCCATGCTATTATGAAGATATTCAAAGATGCTGGAATAGAGTAGTGAAGGAGCATAGTAGTAGACTTGATAGGTTTTGTTTTGTTATCTTGTCTTATTACTGTGTAATCTTGGTGATATATAAATTAAGAGTAGCAAATAGAACAACAAGAAGACTAAGCAAGTCAATTCTCAGAGAAACAATTATAAGCTATATCCCTAGCATTTCTCTGTAAGTTTAGTTGTACTTATTTTGTAAGCAGTTGTGAGCTATTCAAGCTTCACAGAGTTCTCTTGATATATGTATATATATATATATATATCTGGTGGATACATTCAAATCCACCAGAAAGTTTTGAAGACTTGTGTTTTTATTACTTTGTGTTTTGATTCATATTTAACTTGTCATTCCGCACTTTGCAAATCAAAACACTGACATATATATTTAAAGTTAGAATATAATTGAGAAAAAGTTTCAAGAATTCATTCAACCCCCTTCTGTAATTCTTGTTGCATTGTTAGGGACTAACAATTGGTATCAAAGCAAGCTCTTGAAGAACAAAGAGTTTAAAGATCACAACAAACAGCAAGATGAACAAGAAGGATGTTGGATTCAAGATTCCTTTTCTGGACAAAGATAATTACCATCACTGGAAGGTAAAGATGCATCTCCATTTACTTTCTCAAGATGAGGCCTATGTGGATTGCATAGAGAGAGGCCCTCATGTACCAATGAGAGATGCAACTGGAAATGAGCCATCAGTTCCCAAGTCAAGGCATGAATGGTCAGATCCTGATATTGAACAAGTCAGAAAAGACAAGAAGGCCATGAATATTATGTTCAATGGAGTTGCTGGTGACCTATTTGACAACATCATCAATTACAAAACTGCCAAGGAAGTTTGGGATACAATTCAGATTATCTTTGATGGCACTGAACAAGTTAGAGAAAACAAGATGCAGTTACTAATTCAGCAATATGAGCATTTCCACTTTGAAGAAGGTGAAACTCTCACTGATATCTTTAGTAGATTTCAAAAGCTACTAAATGCTCTAAAGTTGCATGGAAGAGTCTAACAAACCAAAGATTCTAACCTCAAATTTCTGAGATCCCTACCAAAAGAATGGAAACCAATGACAGTCTCCTTGAGAAACTCACAAGAATACAAGGAGTTTACACTAGAGAGACTGTATGGAAATCTAAAGACTTATGAGCTTGAAATAGAGCAAGATGAAAGAATGGAGAAAGGGAGAAAGAAAGGAGGATCCATTGCACTAGTTGCTGAGTTAGAAAAAGAGAAGGACATGAAGATAGAAGATGTTGAGTCTACTTCAAAGGTCTGTGAAAACAAGGGTAAGGGGCTGGTAGCAGAAAATGAAGATTCTTTGAGGCAAGATGATATGGATGGCATTGATGAATATCTAGCATTTCTTTCCAGAAGATTTGCCCAGCTCAAGTTCAAGAAGAACTTTGGAGCAGCTAAGCCAAATGGAAACATGGTGGATAAATCAAAATTCAAATGTTTCAAATGTGGCTTGGCAGGGCACTTTACCAGTGAGTGTAGAAAGTCATATTCCAGCAAGAAGAAGTTTGAGCCTGTGGATTATAAACAGAAATATTTTGAGTTGCTCAAATAAAAGGAAAGGGCTTTCATTACACAAGAAAATGACTGGGCAGCAGATGGTC
Organism: Apium graveolens; assembly: GCF_009905375.1. Lineage (NCBI taxonomy): Eukaryota > Viridiplantae > Streptophyta > Magnoliopsida > Apiales > Apiaceae > Apium > Apium graveolens. Next base: position 247,881,848 of record NC_133650.1, on the reverse strand, counting down.
TGGATGAGGATGAGGATGTCAGCTATGTCAATCTAGCCCTAATGGCCAAGTCTGATGAAACAGAGACAAGTTCTTCAAGTAATCAGGTAATTACCACTAACCTTGTACATTTATCTAAAGCTAAGTGTAATGATGTAATAAATAACATGTCTACAGAATTATATCATTTGCGTGTTACACTTAAGTCTCTTACTAAGGAAAATGATAAAATCAAAGAAAACAATTTGTTTTAAGTGAGAGGAATAATGTGCTAGAGTATCAGTTTATTGAATTTGAAAAACTGAGAATTGAGTGTAAGACTGCTAAGGATGAATTAACTGAGTCCTTGAAGAAAGAAGAGATTTTGAAGAAGCAGCTTGAACAAGAACATGAGGTGATAAAGGCATGGAAAACATCTAGAGATGTTCATGCTCAAATCACCAAAGTTCAAGGTATTGAGTCCTTTTGTGATGCATCCGGGAAGAAGAATAAGGAGAAGCTGGAATCCAATTTGGTTGAAGGATTTCCAACATATGTGGACTCGACGGATGATAAGAGTCATTCGTCGGATAATCAAAAGGATTATCCGTCGAGTGACATAAATCCTCATTCGTCAGCTGTGACCAAACCTGTGAGTAAAGCCAAACTTTCCAAGTTAAATGATAAATATGGATCAGTTTCCAAAAACTTCATTTCAGGAGAATCTAGTCAAGTGAGGAAGGAGAAGAAAGTGAATGTTGGTCATCTGTCTATCAAGCAATTGAATGACAGACTAGAAAAGATTGAGGTTAAACAGAGGCTAAAAATAAAAACAATAGAAATGGTAAAGTAGGGATTAACAAACATAACAACTACACACCTGATAAGTATGCTCCAAGAAAAATCTGTGTTAAGTGTGGTAGTGTAAATCATCTGTCTGTTAATTGCAAAACTGACATGCCTACTTCCATATATGTGCCACCTCATTTTCCCAACATGAATGCCATGCCTTCTATGCCTATGAATGTTATGTCTACACAGAATATGGATGCACAATTTGCTAATATGCCATTTGCACCTAATCCTTATTATGATGCATTTAGTATGCCTCAAATGCCATTTAGCATACCCTAATGGAATAATATGTTTACAAATAGCATGCCATTTCCTGTTAATCAAAATGTGCATGATAATTCTGTTGTAATGAATGGTTTCAAAGGTCCAACTCAAATGACTAAGGATGAATCTGATATCCCCAAGTCAAATGAGATCAAACCTAAGAAATAGAAGAAGAAAGCTAACAAGGTAGGACCCAAGGATTTTGGGTACCACAATCAAATTGATTTGATTTTAATGTATGCAGGGAAACAAAAAGAATCTGTGGTACTTGGATAGTGGTTGTTCAAGACACGTGACTGGTGATTCTCCCCTGCTCACAGAGTTCAAGGAGAGAGCTGGCCCAAGTATTACTTTTGGAGATGACAGCAAGGGTTATACTGTGGGATATGGCTTGATTTCAAAAGACAATGTCATCATTGAGGAGGTTGCCTTAGTGGATGGTCTCAAGCACAATTTGTTGAGTATCAGCCAGCTGTGGTGATAAAGGCAATTTAGTAACCTTCAACTCAAAAGCATGTGTTGTGACAAACAAAAGAAGCAAGAAAGTGGTTCTCACTAGAGTGAGAAAATGAAATGTGTATTAGCTGACTTCAACTCATCAAATGAAGAATCTGTTACTTGTCCTCTCAGTAAAGCAAGTCAAGATGAAAGTTGGCTATGGCACAAGAAGCTATCCCATCTAAACTTCAAGACCATGAATGAACTTGTAAAGAAAGAACTGGTTAGAGGCATTCCTCAAGTGGAGTTTTCTAAGGATGGACTGTATGATGCTTGCCAAAAGGGAAAGCAAATTATAGCATCATTCAGAAAGAAGCTTGATTCAACAATTGAAGAACCTATGCAACTGCTACACATGGATTTGTTTGGACCAGTCAATGTGTTGTCCATCTCAAGGAAAAGATTTTGCCTAGTAATTGTAGATGATTTCTCAAAGTTCTCTTGGACATATTTCCTTAAGTCCAAAGATGAGGCTAGTGAAATCATCATCAATCACATAAGGCAAGTCAACAATCATCCTGATTTCAAAGTTAGAAGAATCAGGAGTGACAATGGAACCGAGTTCAAGAATTCTGTCATGAGAGCATTTTGTGAAGAAAATGGGATTTTGCATGAGTTTTCAGCAGCAAGAACTCCACAACAAAATGGAGTAGTGGAAAGAAAGAATAGATCACTTATTACTGCTGCAAGGACAATGCTTGAAGAATCAAAGTTACTGACATATTTCTGAGCTGAAGCTGTAAATACTGCATACTACACTCAGAATATTTCTCTAGTTAATCAAGCAAAATGCATGACTGCCTATCAATTGTTCAAGAACAAGAAACCAACTCTAAATTTTCTTCATGTCTTTGGCTGCAAATGTTATATCTTGAGAAATCAAACTGATCAGAATGGGAAGTTTGATGCTAAAGCAGATGAAGGAATTTTTGTTGGATATGTTGTTGGTAAAGCATACAGAGTCTACAATCTGAGAACCAACATTATTGTGGAATTAATACATGTTGTGTTTGATGATAAAAAGATTGAAGGACTACAAGATGGAGATTACCATGAAAGCCTCAAATTTGACAATGTAGAGATGGTTAGTGATGATGAAAGTGATCAAGAAATATCATCAAAGGATAATGCAGAAAAATTTACTACCAATCAAGCACAAAATTCAACATCTGTCGAGTTGCAAAATACTTCATCTGTCGGGAGACAATCTACTTTACAGGTCGGGAGACAACCAGCTTCATCCGTCGATACTCAAAATTCAACATTCGTTGGGTCATCAAAAGATGCTAAAAGTCAGAATAGATCACTTACAGAAAGTTCCCCTTTCTCAAATCAAAGATCCATTAACTCAGGGGAGTTTCTAATAATCAAAACTCAATCACACATCAAAACAACAATGAGGCATCTTCATCTAGAGCTAATCTACCTCAACAAAGGAAATGGACAAAGGATCACCCCTTTGAGCTCATCATTGGTGATGTATCTTCTAGAGTTCAAACAAGGAGAGCAACTCAGGAAGAATGTCTATATAGAAGTTTCCTATCTAAGGAAGAACCAAAGAAGGTAGAAGAAGCTCTGTTGGATCCTGATTGGATTTTAGCTATGCAGGAGGAGCTAAACTAATTTGAAAGGAATAAGGTATTGAAGCTGGTACCCAAGCCTAAAGGAAAGAATCCAATAGACACCAAGTGGGTATTCGGAAACAAGATGGATGAAAATGGCATAGTAGTCAGGAACAAAGCTAGATTGGTTGCTAAGGGCTATTGTCAACAAGAAGGAATAGATTTTGATGAAACTTTTGCTCCTGTTGCAAGATTTGAAGCCATCAGGATCTTCTTAGTCTATGCAGCCCATGCAAATTTCAAGGTCTATCAAATGGATGTCAAAAGTGCCTTCATGAATGGAGATTTGGAGGAGGAAGTCTATGTCAGTCAGCCTCCTGGTTTTGAAGATCCAAACTTTCCAGAATATGTCTACTATCTTTTTAAAGCACTTTATGGACTGAAGCAAGCACCTAGAGCCTGGTATGACACTTTGTCAAAGTTTCTTTTAGAGAATCACTTCACAGAGGTACTGTAGATAAAACTTTATTCTTTAGAAATGTTAATGGTTCTAGCATACTTGTTCAAATTTATGTAGATGACATTATTTTTGGCTCTACAGATGAAAAACTTTGCAAAAAGTTTGCCAAATTGATGCAAAGTAAGTATGAAATGAGCATGATGGGAGAACTAACTTACTTTCTTAGTTTGCAAGTTAAGCAAGTTAGTGATGGAATATTCATTAGTCAAATTAAATACATTTATGATCTTTTAAAGATGTTTGATCTAATGGATTGCACATCTGCAAACACTCCCATGGCCACTGCAACTAAGCTTGAATTAAACACTATTGAAAAGTCTGTGGATATTTCAAGTTATAGGGGCATGGTTGGCTCACTTCTGTACTTAACAGCTAATAGGTCAGATATAATGTTTGAGACATGTCTTTGTACTAGATTTCAAGCTGATCCTAGAGAATCTCACTTAGTAGCTATTAAGAGAGTTTTCAGATATCTCAAGGGAACACCAAAACTTGGCATTTGGTAACCTAGAGATTCTGGTTTTGATCTAACTGGTTATTCAGATGCAGATTATGCAGGTTGCAGAATTGATAGAAAAAGTACAACAGGAACCTGTCAATTTCTAGGAAACAAGCTTGTGTCCTGGTTCAGTAAAAAGCAAAATTCAGTTTCTACTTCTACAGCTGAAGCTGAATACATTGTTGTTGGCAGTTGCTGTGCACAGATTTTGTGGATGAGAAGCCAATTGCTAGACTATGGTCTGCAAGTGGAAAGGATTACTATTTTCTGTGATAACACAAGTGCAATTGCCATCTCTGAAAATCCAGTGCAACATTCAAGAACAAAGCAAATAGACATCAAGTACCACTTCATAAGGGAACATGTAATGAATGGTACTGTGGAACTACATTTTGTTCCCAGTGAAAAGCAGCTTGCAGATATATTTACCAAGCCAATGGATGAATCCACCTTTTAAAGGTTGGTAAGTGAGTTAGGTATGCTAAATTACTCTTGAATCTTTTCAGATAATTTGCAAGTTGTAATGCAGCCATAAATTTAATTGATTTTTCAGTCTTGGATGAAATTTTGGCTAAGTCAAAATTTACATCTCGACGGATGATCATTATCCATCGAGTTTGATCATCCGTCGAGTTTGATCATCCGTCGGTATACAATTTGTTAACAAAATCAATTATTTTTCTGAAATACTTTATGTCTCGACGGATAACTGATTTATCATCATCCATCGAATTGTCTTATTCTTAGCCGTTGATTCTCTGAACATTATCCATCGAGTATACTTACAGTTTGTAAGCATAACACGACGGATAATTGATTGAATTTTTACATTTTATTTTTTAAACGGCTATTTTGGGCAATTCTTATTAGTTACTTTATTTTACTTTATTATTTTTGACAGTTATTTTTGAGACAGTATAAAAGCATAATTCATTATCATTGCTTTTCTTTTATCATTCTCAAATAATCTGCTCTAACTTCTCTCTTTCTCAAAAGCAGTTACTCTCTCTCTGCAAGTTTTTACTCTCTAACAATGGCACCAGTCGTAAAGATCATGTCTCAATCTGGATTTATCTATGAGAAGAACAACTTCACGGCTTTAGTGAACAAGGGGATTCAGCAGTCTGGCGACTACCACAAAATGATGGATTTTGTGAAGAACTGCAAGTTCAACTATGCCATGTTAGAATCACCCACCATTTACTGTGAGGTTGTTGAAAAAATATGGACGACTGTAACATACAACTCAACTGATAAGACTATCACTTTCACTATTAAAGGTAAGGAATTCTGTGTTAATAGTGATATTGTCAAAGCATGTTTCAAAATTCCTGATAATATTGTAACTTCTCCACACACAGACACTGACATTGTTAATATGCTTAATTCCATGGGCTATGCACTCTCTACTTCTAAATTAAGTGAAATTAGGAGGTTGGGTCTTAGGAAAGAATGGAGTTATCTACGTGATGTAGTTACTAAGGTATTTTCTGGTAAAATTAGCAATTTTGATTCAGTTAATATCTCTATGCTCAACATGCTTTACATGCTAGTAACTGATAAATTTTTCAACTTTAGTGATCTTGTCATATTTGAGTTGGGATTTAAGTTAGGGGAGTTAAATAAGAGGGGTAAAAATGTTTACTATGCTAGACTTTTAATGATGCTTGCTAACCACCTCTCTGAGGATATTGTGCTTGAGAACCCAACCAACAAATTAGATTTTTGGGTTCAAGAAGGAGAATTATTGTAAATCTGAACAGGGAAAACCATCACAAAGAGGTGCCACTCTTCTATTTTCCAGTTATGGAGGCACCTCAGGTAAGTGAGGTAAGTTCAACTGTCTCTACTCTTCCAGCCTCATAAACTTCTTTGCATTCTAGTGTAGCCATGGCAACTGTATCATTGACCCAACAGTTGCCTACCCAAGCTGCCAAACCCAAAATTTCAAAAATAAAGACAAAGAAAGCCCCCTCTGGTGTCTCTCAAAAGACGCCAGTTATAAAATCCATTAAACCAAAAGAGGGGAGTCTGAAGGTAGGTAAGAAAGGTGAGGGACAGGGTGAACATCAAAAAACCCTAAGGATAAGGTTGGAGAGGTGAGTGTTTCCCTGCCTAGCCACACTGCAGTTTCCCAACAAACTGCGATGCTTAATAAGGATATAAGCTCATTACTAGTTGCATCCTCCCAAAAGGATATGACTATTGAACAAAGCTCTCATCCAAGAGCATAGGCCAAAAGGGTAAGGGACACAAGCTCACCCCAAACTTACACTAGAAAGAAGAAATCAAAGACCCTTGGGGATGCACAGGGTTCACACACTATGCAAACTGGTGCTAAAGACACAGTTACTGTACATTCTCAAAGTCAAGTTGATGTGGCTCCAATAAATGTGGAGTCACAGCCAAAATCTTTAATAATAGAAGCACCTGAAATAGCAAATTCTCCCACACACTCCTTGGATGTTGACATGATAAACACATCACTTCCAAATTCTCCATCTTTAACTCTCTTGGAGAAGCCAAAAATCCAAGCAAGTGAGCATCATCTTCTAGATGATTTGTTGGCTCACTTGCCATTTCTTTCTGAAACTGTTGAGACATTTGTGCCAAAATTTTCATCAATCTGCATAAAGTCCACAATAGTTTCCACTCCAAACGCATTCATTTCTACTCACTCGATGGATATTGTTCATCCGTCGAGTAGTGATTGTATCCCGACGGATAAGCTTAACAGCAGTTATCCATCGGATAATCAAACTGCTAGCCCGACGGATATTTTTTATATGTCGAGTGTCTCTGCACAGCTTCAAATTTCTTCAATTATTACAAGTGCAGAAGACTTAGTAGTAGTGCAATCACTCCTAGGATTGAGGGAAGGGAGTGAAATGAATGAGAGTCTGGGTTACTCCCAGGAAAAAGGAGAGGAAAAGAGTGAACAAATGCAATCCATTTCTTTAGGATTGGCAAAAGTGAGTGTGAGGAGTCCCACCTTAGATGGTGAAGGTGAGGGTGTGAGGGTGGGGAGCTAAGGTGAGACCTTGATGCAATAAAAGAGAGATCAAGAGAGAAATGTAGGTACATGAGTGATAAGGATGGAAACCATTACAAGTGAGTCAATGAATGTCAATGATACAGAAAGGAAAAGGCTATTTCAGCAAGAATATCAAGTTGTTATAGATTCCATTTCCCTGAATGCTGAGACATTTACTCACCCTGTGACAGCTTACCAAACTCTAGTTGTACAGGGCAATGAGGAGGCTGAAAGATTGCTAAACTTGGTGCATACTACACAATCTTTACAAAGAGCAAAGGATGCAGTCACTGCTATGCCTTCCAACATTGGCAGTGATTTTAAACTGGATGAAACTTCTTTTGGGGATGCTGATGGGGATGATGAGGAAGACAGCATGGACATAGGGGGAGATGCGGCTGTTCCTGCCTGGATGCTTACAAAAGAATGTTCCTACTCACGTCTCCAATCAACTCTATTTAAGCTAATTCATGACACCCAAGCAACCATTCAGGCATCTTCCAATGCTAGCACAAAGAAGCTACTCACAGCACATCTTGAATCACTCCAGCTCCATAAAATTAAAGCCCTCCAACATAGTCAGAGTGTGGATGCCATAAAGCAGGAAATTTCTGAAGTCAAGCAAGATGTTATAGAAAGGATGGATGTTAGACTCCCTACAACCACCATGACTGAAATTTCTCAAAAGCTAAGGAAGGAGGCTGATCTCAATAGGAAAGTTGAGGCCATGGACTCAAGACTATCTGCTATAGAGAAGCCAATGGCCAAGATACTTAACAATCAAGAAGCTCAGACTACACTACTCCAACAGTTGGTGGCTGCTCAACTCCCTCCCACATAACTTGATGATAACAAAAAGGGGGAGAAAGGATCAAGTGAGGGGGAGAAACAACTCAATATTCAAGTTAGCAAAGTAATTGTTCCTACAATTGCTTTCACCAAGCCACCAACTACAGACAACCTGATCTGATTAATGAAGCAGCAGCCATATTGAGAGTAGCTGAAAAGAAGTAGTTGAGCCCAATCAACTGGGAGAAAATTGATGAGGACATTCAAAAGAGGTTTGGGCTAGCAAAGAAGCCAGAAAAATCAGCCATTCATCACTCTCAAGTCATGAAAATCTATGTGAATGATATGAGCATTTATTATCTAGAAAGAGGACAGCCATCATGCATCAAATCTCCAAAGGCTGAACTAATTCTGAAACCAAAGGTGAACTATCCTAAATCTTCTCTAAAGAATCCTTTGGACACAGTGTATGAGACACCAAAGCCTGATGAGAAGAAACTGATGTCAAGATCTATTATATTCTATAAGGATCCAGCTGATTCAGCATTGAAAAGAAGAATTGCTAAGATTTTCAGGAATGGTAAGGAAATTTGTGTGGTGGCTGGACACCCTCAATTTGCTGAAGCAAAGAGAGAAGAAAAGGCAAGATTGAAGCAAGAAAAGAAACAAGCTGCTCTAGATGCTAAAAAGGTCAAACAAAAGAAGGAGCAAGCTGCTATCTTGGCCAAGCTGCAAGCTGTAAAACCTACACAACAAATTTCTAAACAATCATCTGAAACCACTGAATCTAAGGAACTGAAAATGCAAGAAGAATCACAGCAGAGAAAAAGTTTTAGATACAAACTTCATGCAAAGAGAAAAATGGATTTTGATAAAAAGGAATTGGAAGATCAGTTTCCCAAAAAGTCTACATCTGTAACAACTCAAACATCCATGCCCTCTGTGGCACATGAAGAATTCAAGATAGATCCATCCAAGAATTTTCATGGTGAACCTATCATTCTAAAGGATGAGCCAATACACTGGGATAGTCTACCAATACCTAAACTCAATCTACCTCACTTCATGAAGCCAAAGAATACAAAGACCAGAGCAGTCAAGAAAGTGAAGCCCTCAACTCCCAGATCCAAGTCCTTAACCAAAGCTCAAACCAAAGTCAAAAAGGGAGACATCATGTACATCTGTGACATCAAGGAATTCTCAGATTTAAATCTCTATCTAGATGAACTCGAAGAAGTTCAGGGGTTGATGCTTACAAGAATCTACCTGAAAGGTTAGTATTCAAGTACAAGGGATGAAAAGAGATACAGTGGCCACTTCACAGGATCCTTCAAGAGAGCCAATCTGTGCTGATAAAGGTTTATTCATCCTTCAAGAAGAACTTTGGATTCAATGTGACAGCTAGAAGACTTGTTCTAAAGAAGATTGAAGAACTAAGGAGTATTAGAGTCAAAGATGCACTCCCAAAGACACTAACTATTCCTTACACAGGGAGTAGAGTGCATCTAAAGCCCTACTGGCTGATGGAATTTATGGAAGATAAAGGAGTTAGAAGATTCTTCAAATTAGAAGACCAATTGAGCATCTCTATAAATGAGACTCTTTTGGAAATGCAAGAAATGCTAAATCTCTCAGAATCTGATGAACTGGAATTCCACAGACAACTTCAAAATCAGATAGAAGAAAACAACAGAAAGCTTGGAAAGAGATCCAGATCTTCAAGGAAATAGATTAATCTTTGTAAATTTTGTTAATTGCAACACTTTACAGTTTTATCTACTTCCATTTTAATTTGTATTTTTAGGGTGTTTTGTTATCATCAAGTTTCTCTTAATTTATGGCTACAATTCTAGTAGACATAAATTGGGGGAGTTTGTTGTGAATATGTTGTAAACTTGATGATTTCATTAACAAAACACCTTAGTAGATTTAACTTAGTGAAAAATGTAGCACTCGACAGATAAGCAAATATAGTCCCGACGGATGACTCAATATATTCCCGACGGATGATGATTTGACATCCATCGAGTTAGTAGCTTATGTAACAATAAGTCATGTAGCACATTTCTGCAAACACCTTTGTTTAGATTCTGTAGTAGCATATAAGTCATGTTGACTTTAATTAGATATACAGAATAGGTTAATTAATTATACATAGATGATGTCTTATAATTATGCATAAATGAAATGAATTCAAGTGCCAAATAGCTACCCGACGGATGATTAACAAAGCTACTCGACGGATGATCAACAAGGCAACCCGACGGATGATCATGTACCCGACGGATAATCAATTCAAACATCTGCTGACAGTGACAACACAGTCACATGCGTCGAGTGTATGCAAAAGGAATGTGAAAGCCTATTCAACTGGGTTTTTGAGAACAAAGAAGCATTTCCATTTCCATGCTATTATGAAGATATTCAAAGATGCTGGAATAGAGTAGTGAAGCAGCATAGTATTAGACTTGATAGGTTTTGCTTTATTATCTTGTCTTATTACTGTGTAATCTTGGTGATATATAAATCAAGAGTAGCAAATAGAACAACAAGAAGACTAAGCAAGTAAATTCTCAGAGAAATAATTGTAAGCTATATCCTTAGCATTTCTCTGTAAGTTTAGTTGTTCTTATTTTGTAAGCAGCTGTGAGCTATTTAAGCTTCACAGAGTTCTCTTGATATATATATATATATATATATATATCTGGTGGATACATTCAAATCCACCAGAAAGTTTTAAAGACTTATGTTTTTATTACTTTGTATTTTGATTCATATTTAACTTGTCATTCCGCACTTTCCAAATCAAAACACTGACATATATATTTTAAGTTAGAACATTTTATAATTGAGAAAAAGTTTCAAGAATTCCATTCAACCCCCCTTCTGTAATTCTTGTTGCATTGTTAGGGACTAACACTTCTTTTTGAGGTCCTTTGTTCTTTTGCTCCATAACCTGAATGACTGGAGTTTGTGCATCTTGTTCATCTTCAATTGATTCACTGTCATTGACAACTAAGGCACTGGATCCATCAACTACATGTCCTTGGTTTGACCTTAATGACTTTTTTTTGGAACATTTCAAGTTCATATGTCTTCAAGATTCAATACACCACCTCCAGTGTCATTCTTCTCAAGTCTCTTCCTTCTCTTATGGATGATATCTTTTGTTCAAGGTGATCAGGAAGAGCTAGCAAGAACTTTAGGTTAACCGCCTCAGCTTCATAATATTTATCATGAAGTTGCAAGTCATTTATTAGTTTGTTGAATCTCTCAAAAACTTCAGTGATTCTTTCCTTAGGCTTGGCCATAAAACTCTCATACTGAGACACAAGTATCCTCCTTTGATTTGATCTAACTTTCTATGTTCCCTCACATAAAATCTCTATCTTCTCCCAGATATGTTTGGCTGTGTCATAGTTGACAATATTATTGTACATCACATTGTCAAGTGACTCTATCATAATTAATTACAAGCCACTATCCATAGAGACTTTCTCCTTTTCAGTTTCAGTGTATTTTGAGGGGTCTTTAGGGGCATAATGAGCTGGCATGACCATGTCTCCATCTGTAGATTCCTCAACCCTTTCCATGGGATTGAAAGGGCCATCCTTGAGAATATGGATATACAAAGGATTGGTAATCCTTACAAATAGCATCATCTTCTTTTTCTATAGTGTGTAGTTGGCTCTATCAAAGGCTGGTATCTTGATGCTACTTAACTTTCGTGCACTCATACTTCCAAGATCTTTATTACTTTCAGATTTTGCTCAGATACCACTTGTTATCTATTGAGTGCAATACAAAGGGGGGGTGAATGTGTTTTCTTAATTTTTATCCTTTTAAACAATTTGGATATTGGTGAACAAAGCAGTTTTTAATTTGTAGAGATATTGTGTTAAACAGGAACAAAATAAACTTAATTTGTATTAATTAAGTTTATCTTTCTACAAATTTTGTGTTCATAAAAATATAAGAACTCGGCTTCTTCCTTGAGAGAATACTAGAAAATTTAGATCTTTTTGTTACTTTAAAAACAAAGGACCATTGATTATTTTATAGATTAGTAAATACGGGGTTACACAGCATGCAATAAGATGTACTAAACCCTTTTCTAAGTAATCTCTAATTCTTTCTATTTTTGGCTTAGTAAATCTTTACACAATCTTGTAGGTCTGTGACCTCCTTTGTCAGTTAATCTTGGCTCTTGATCTTGTATTCTTCCATCAACTTTGTATACTTTTCAATCTAGTGAATAGATCATTTATTGATTGATAATCTTGAATATTTAGCTTGTCTGCATTCTGATTTGAGAGGAATGTCGAGATCTCCAGTTTGCTCTATAAAGAACTGACATCTCGATAAGTATAATGACTTATCGAGATCTCTGAGTTCTCTATAGGTATAATTGACTAGTCGAGGTCTCTTGATCTTTGCATGTTAAATGACTTGTCAATATGTCTGAGATCTCTACATGTAGAATTGACTTGTCGATATCTCTGAGATCTCTATAAACATTTTGACTTGTCGATATCTCTGAGATCTCTAATGAGAAATTGACTTGTCGATATCTCCAATGCTTCACATCTTCATTTTAACTTGTCGATATCTCTGAGTTCTCTACATGCAGAAATGACTTGTTGATATCTCCAATCTTCACATCTTCATTTGACTTGTCGATATCTCTAAGACTTCTCTATAAGCCATTTTGGACTTCTCGATAAGTCATTCTGGACTTCTCGATTGACTTCTCAATATGACTTGATCTGTGACTTGTTAATATATTGACTTAGAATATTTTTCATAAAACAATTTTATTCAACTCCAAGCTTCTACAGTTTTCTCTGAGGCATGATCATGGCTTGATCTTCTTCCAGAGTTTATTCCTTAGCTTGAATATAATTACATAAAAATACTCCAGTATAATCTTCTAACATATTTACACACTCAAGTAATACAATATAAAATACAGAATTGATATCAAACAATTAAATCTCAGGGTTGTCAATGTGACTTGGTCTTGTTATGGTATAGGCGTGTCTAGCACAACATAATTTATTTCTAAATCCTAATTTTTGGGGTTTTTAATTTGTTAATTTTGGGGTTTTCAAACCCTAATTATATTTAGAGGTTTTACATGTGTGCCATGTTTATATGTGTTTATGCAATTTTAGGGGTTTTTTTTATATAATTTATCTATTTTTATGTATGTAGTGTTGTAATTTTCCCCTTCTCTTTTCTACATCAGTTGTAGATTGTATGTGTAGGTCAGGTGCTATTGATCTCATTTATGTTGATTCCATCAATGCACTTACTCCTCGAGCTTAGATTGAAGTGTACAAATAGCTTTTTTCTTCATATACTATTTTATTAATAGTAAAGTTCACAAAGGTTGACTAGTTTAGTTTCTTTATTAATGAATAGGAGAGATAGGAATGCAATAAATGGATTTATAGGCGCATCTTATAATCTAGGCACCTCGCAAAATTTCAGGAAATGCTTCCAAAGTTGGATGCACACTTATCTTTTGAATAAAATAAGGCATAAGGTATGCATTTAGATAGATATATAAAGTTCATGTAAGAGGAGTGGATCTTGTGTTTGATTTTCTTGTTTGTATTAGTGTTATGTTATTTAAGTATTATAATTCCGATGTTTTACATTATAAATGTAATAAGTTTCCTATATATGTTAGATCCAATAACAGGATAACTGGGGAATGGGTCCATCGTGTGTTGAGATATGAGGTAATGAGATATAATATGTAGCCATAAATACAACGTAATATCGTTCAGGCTGGTCCTTGGACTAAACATAATTGTTTAGATTTAGGGGTACATGTGTACCTAAGATGTAGCCTTGGACCCTTATATTCATTTAGGAGAATATGAGAAGTCTTCAGCATCAGCATGAGGGTTGAAAGTGGTATCTAACATTTTCTAATCAAGATAAAATACTGTTATTTGATTTTTGTTATACAAGCCATGCCTTTACATAACAAGACCAGGTCACTTTGACAATCACAAGATTTAGTTGACTTGTAATTTTATGTATTCTGTAATGATATTTCTTGAGTCTATAAAAATGTTAAGTAGACTAGACTTGAGTATTTTTCAGTAAACATCCAACAAGCTAGGAATAAATTTCTGAAAGAAGATCAAGCATGATCATGCCTCAAAATGAAGATAAACTACTTGGTGAAGAATAATGTTGTTGATTAAAAAATATTACAAGTCAAATGTTAAGAAGTCACAGATCAAGTTATATCGAGAAGTCAGATAAGCTTGTGGAGAAGTCATTACACTTGTAGAGATGTCACTCTACTTGTAGAGAAGTCATTACACTTGTAGAGATGTCACTCTACTTGTAGAGAAGTCATTATACTTGTAGAGATGTCACTCTACTTGTAGAGAAGTCATTACACTTGTAGAGATGTCACTTTACTTGTAGAGAAGTCATTTTACTTGTAGAGATGTCACTCTACTTGTAAGGAAGTCAAAAGTATATGTAGAGAAGTGGAGATATTGACAAGTCAAAACTGCATGTAGAGAAGTGGAGATATCGACAAGTCAAAATTGCATGTAGAGAATTGAAGATATTGATTAGTCAAAACTGCATGTAGAGAACTGGAAATATCGAAAAGTCAAACTGCATATAGAGAACTGGAAATGTCGATAAGTCAAACTGCATAAAGAGAACTGGAGATGTCGACAAGTCATAACTCTTGTAGATAAGTGGAGCTTTCGAAAAGTCATTCTACATGTCGATATGAGACATCTCTATACAGTAATGGAGATCTCGATAACAGCTCAAATTACAGAATGTAACCCATTTAAAGATTCAAATATTATCAATCAGCAAACTATTTTATCACTAAAATGGGAAGTCTACAAATACAGTTTGAGGAGTGCAATATCAAGGGCCAAGATTAAATGGACAAACGAGGGTCACAGACCTAGAAGATTATATGCAGATTTGTTGCACTTAAAATGGATATAGATAAAAGGACTTAAGAAAATTTCTTAGTCCAATTTAGTGCAAGTTCTGTAAACTGTGCATGTTGATCTATAAAGCATGTCACGGGTCCTTAGTTCAAAAGTAACAAAACAGATCTAGAAATCTTTTATTCTCTCAAGAGAAGCAGATGAGTTCTTAATATTTAAGAACACGGATTTGTAGCATAACTAATTTGATTTTAATATAAATCAAGTGAGTTTTGATAATTGTGTTTCTGTCTTTATAGTTATTTGATTATCACTACAATTATTTAGTCTGTCGAGTTCAAGCAGCCAAACACTTAACTTGATTAAGTTGAAAACATTCAGACATATTTTTTAAATAAGTAAAATCAAGAACACGCAACAGATTAGATCTTGGAAGTATGAATGCATAAAAACTTAGCAGTGTCAAGATCCCTGTCTTTGACAAAGTGAACTACACTCTATGGAAGAAGAAAATGGTGTTATTCATCGGGATGGCTCATCCACTGTATCTTGAAATCGCAAGCATGGACCCTTCATTCATATGGTAAGGGCACCTGAAGCGACTGAAGGTGATATAGTCATTCCTTGTCATTATGCTCCTAAAGATCCATCTACATACACTGAACCAGAAAAGGAGAAAGTTTCACTTGACAATAGCTTGCAACTCATTCTAATTGAATCTCTTGATAATGTCATGTATAACAACATTATCAGTTGTGATTCAGCCAAGCAGATCTGGGAGAAGATAAAGATTATATGTGAAGGTACTGAGGAAGTGAGGTCAAGCCAGAAAATAATTTTGATCTCACAATATGAGGGTTTCATGACTAAACTTAAAGAAGGAATTACTGAGGTTTTTGAAAGGTTTAACAAATTGATAAATGACTTGCAGCTGCATGACAAGTTCTATGAAGCAGAGGAGGTCAACCTAAAATTCTTGCTCACTCTTCCTGACCATTTGGAACAAAAGATCTCTGCAATAAGAGAAAGGAGAGATCTAGGGAGAATAACTTTGGAGGTTTTATATGGCATTCTTAAAACTTATGAGCTGGATATGATGTAGAGAAAATCATTAAAGCTAAGTCAAGGACATATTGTGGATGTGTCAAGTGTCTTGAAAGCTAATGATCAGAATATAACTGAAGATAAAACTGAATCTCAAACTCAAGTTAAATAACCTATTGAGCAGAAGATCAAGGAACCTCAAAATCAAGTCATTCTGGATGTAGAAGAAGAAGAGTTCTACACTCTTGAGGAATTGGATGAAATGGACCAATCCATGGCATACTTGGCAAGAAAGTTTTTAAATATAAGATTCAAGAAGCCAAGATCTTTCAAAGGTAAAGGTAAAACATCCTACAACAAAACTGGAAGGGAAAAACTAAGACAAGTGCAACTGGAAAATGTGGCTATAAATCAGGATCTGTGGACAGATCTAAGATTATGTGCTATAACTGTGATGAGCTTGGCCATTTTACCACAGAATGTAGAAAGACAAAAAGGATGAAGAAAGAATAAGGCATACTTGGAGCTTGAGGCTAAGTATGAAGCAGTTATGAAGAAGCAACAAGAAAAAGCTTATAAGAAACAAAGCAAGATTAGTTGTTAAAGGATACTCATAAGAAGAAGGAATTGACTATGATGAAAATTTTTCTCCAATTGCAAGACTTGAAGCAATAAGAATTTTTCTTGCATTTGCTGCACACTCCAATTTTAAAGTGTACCAAATGGATGTGAGAAGTGCATTCCTCAATGGTGAACCAGAAGAAGAAGTCTATGTGCAACATCCTCCTGGATTTGAAGATCCGGAATTGCCATATTTTATTTACGGACTATTAAAGGCTCTCTATGGTTTGAAGAAAGCACCAAGAGCATGGTATGATACTTTCTCAGAATTCTTAATCAAAAATGGATTCACTAGAGGCACAATTGACAAAACTCTATTCTACAAGCAACATGGTGATGACATTATCCTAGTTCAAATCTACGTAATTGATATCATTTTTGGATCTACTAATGAGAATTTATGTCGAAGATTCTCAAAACTCATGCAAAGTGAATATGAGATGAGCATGATGGGAGAATTAAGTTACTTCCTTGGCCTTCAAGTTAGTCAAAGAAGTGATGGAATTTTTATCAGTCAAACTAAGTATGTCAAAGATCTTTTGAATAAATTTGGAATGATGGATTTCTCACCTGCATCTACTCCTATGTCTGCAGCTACCAAATTGGATGAATATAAGAAAGGAAAGAGTGTAGATATTTCAAGTTATAGGGGAATGATTGGATCTTTACTTTATTTAACTGCAAGTAGACCAGACATCGTGTTTGCTACATATTTGTATGTAAGATTTTAAGCAAATCCTAAAGAATCACATCTAATGGATGTCAAGAGGATTTTTATATATTTGAAGGGAAATCCAAACTTGGGATTCTGGTATCCTAATAGAACTGGTTTTAAAGTTGTTGGATACACATATGCAGATTTTGCTGGATGCCGGGTTGACAGAAAGAGCACAAGTGAAAGTTATCAATTTCTTGGTCAAAGACTTGTATCATGGTATAGTAAGAAATAATATTTTGTGTCAACTTCCACAACTGAGGTTGAATATATAGTTGTTGAAAGTTGTTGTGCTCAAGTGCTTTGGATTAGAAACCAGATAATGGATTATGGACTAGTGTTACAGAAAATTGCTATCATGTGTGATAACATTGCTAATCCTGTCAATCATTCTAGAACAAAGCACATTGTTATAAAGTACCATTTTATTATAGAACATGCTATAAATGGTACAATTGAGCTTATTTATGTTCCAACAGAAAAACAGTTAGTTGATATATTCACTAAACCTTTGGTTGAAGCAACTTTCACAAGACTTTTAAATAAAATTTGTATGCTTAATTCTTCATCCTAAGACAAGAACTCAGCTAGCATGTTGCAGGAGTATAATTCTTAATGAATCAAAATTTAAATGATTCAATTAAGAATTAACTGGAATATGATTTATAAATATTTCAGAATTCTCTGTATATTTATTTTTCAAAAATATATCTAACTTGGAATTTTTCTAATTCTGAGAAAAGTTGTCCAAATGTCAATTCATTTTGTTTATATGTGAAATTGATATAAGGCGGAATCATATTAAGCAAAGATATGTAGAGAACTGAGTTCTCGATAAGTATAAAATGACTCTCGGTAGGTCTTTAAGGACTTCTCTATAGTGTTCTCGATAAGTCGTTTTATGACTTCTCGATAAGTCATGTAGATATCTCGATATACTTATCGATATAGGGTTCTCTATAATACAAATATGGACTTCTCGAGAACTCAGACTGGGATAATTTAATAAATTATTACAATAAAATACTTTTGATATAAATTATGTTCTAATTCTGTGATGTAATTCTCATAATAGAAATTAGAATAATTTAGGCCTAATGTACAAACTGGGTATTTGTACAACATATTGGTATGTCACTATCTAGTTCTCGATAAGAGTCAAGAAAATGATATCTCGATATGAGTTCTCTACACGCTCTATGTGACTTCTCGATATACTTTTTCACTATTTCTAATTCTCTTATCGTGAAGTCACATCTCTATATTCTAAATAACCAGACATCACGACATAATTTCTCTTTACACATTCAAGATCTCTATTGACCTAATTACAGTGATTTTTCACCATTCTCGGTTTTTTAAGCTTTCTCTCTCTAAAAAACACTTACCCACTCAAATTCATAACATTATCTAATGACATCAAACACCAACATTGTCAAAGAAGCAATCCCCAAGGATGGAACCAATTATCTATCTTTTATTGACCCAACACAGGCACCTGATAATTTCAAGTGCTTTACGAAGTTTATGGCTGATTCATAACTTGCAAGAGCCCTAACAGCACACCATGTGTTGTACTTGGTTTTTCTCAACGAATTCTGGAACAGTGCAGTTCTTCACATCAATATAGATGATAATCAAGCAGTTTACATGATAGTCACTTGCACAATCAAAGGTGTGGCTGTAGAGTTCAATGAAAACGATATCAACAAAGCACTAGGCATCTCCACAGAGAACATGGTTGAAGCTTCTAGCTCTCAGAAACTGGCTGAATTCATGGACTTTATCAACTATAGTGAGAAGATTGACTTGGCTAGGTTGAACAAGAAGAACCTGCAAAGTGAGTGGTCCTTTGTGTTTGACACGATTATCAGGGCCTTCACATGCAAGAAGACAGGCTATGACAACATATCAAGCATGGTCCAGAAGCTGGTGTACTCAATGGCCTATGATAAATGCCTTGATGTTGGAAGCCTAATTCTTGGAGAGCTGAGCATAAGGCTAACAATGTTGTTGGTAAGTAGAGGTAAAGAAATCTTCTTTCCTAGATTCATTATGTCTGCTTTAAATTATAAAGTGAATGGCATACATTTAACAGAAGGGATAAATGTTAGTTAAATAGGTATTTATAAGTCAGTGTCCAAAATTTTATTTGGATCACTAAATACAAAGAATCAGGTAAAGTTGAGCCTGAATGTCACTAAGTTAATGTTGGAGAAGTTTAGGATTTACCCTTACCATATTCCTAACATGAGGAGTAGTGTAATTTCTAGTACAGTTATGCCTCTTGGTCCTGTAGCAGTACAAATGCAGGAACACCCGCATGAGCCTACCACAGCTGAAACCACTTCTTCACAACCTCTAGATATAAGCAAACCAACTGCTTCATCCTCTCAAAAGGATGGAGTTAGTAAAAAGAAAAGAAAACATATTAAACTAGATGTGATCAATGAGAGTGAGGAAACACAAAGTGAGAAAGTGTCTCACCTAGTCAAAAATCCAAGGAAAAAAAAATTGACTTGACCACTCATATGAACACCTCTGCATCTTCTCAAAAAGATGCATTGGTAAACAAGGGATCCAAACAGACTCTATTGACATCTTCTCAACAAGATGTCGGTATTGAATCAAGCACTCTCTCTAGTACAATCTGTATAGAGACTGCACCCCTTCTTGAGCATGATCTGTGGATAAATATAAGGCCAGACTAGTCATGTTGGGATGTCATGAATGACCTGGTGAAGACTATTTTGAAACATTCGCTCCTATGGCAAAGCTCACCACAGTTCGAACTTTACTCGCAGTTGCTGCAATGCAGAATTGGCGCACACACCAAATGGTCGTCTCTAACGCATTTCTCCATGATGAATTTTAGAAATTGTACATGTAAAGTTGCCTAAAGGTTATACTAATCTGGTTAGTCAAATAACTATCAATATGGAAGTGTTACCTGCCTCTACTCATATGGTTTTTTATTTAAAAAAAATCTCTTTACGGACTCCGTCAAGCTCCAAGAACATGGTTTTCTAAACAATCTACGACCTTATTCAAAATGGAGTTCAAGCAATCCTCAAGAAGGTGAAAGAATAAATTTGGTTGGCACGCACGATACTGAGAGCATATCTCTTGAAACTCGCTCATCTATTCAGGGGGAGTTTCCAACACTTAACAGTGAGCTCACAAATCTTATATCTCAAATTTCTTCCTCATATAATGAAGAGCTTGAATCTACTTCTCAAGCTCTTCCAACTTTAAGTGACACAGCTCATGAGATTGTGCTCACCACTCAGAAACAATATTTAGATGGCGAGAGGCCAAGTGCTGAGTTACACCTTGATGACACCATAAAAAACACAGGGGTTTTATTAGTTTTTACTGAAGACCCTATGCAAACCAATGCACCTTCACGTGAACAACAGTCTTTATAGGCTTAAAGGTTTGAGGGTACGACTCTTGAGGGGGAGCTACTCAAATCCTCTCCAATCCAATTGGAGGTTCCTCTTGAAGGAACAACTCCCCTCAAAATCGTAGCTGAAATTGCACTCACAATTAAAGCTAGAAGTCCAATTGCCAATAATCCATTCACCGGGGAGGCAAGTACACTAGCACATTCAAGTGCCAGTTCTTTGCAAGAAGAACAAGGGTGTGAGGTCATAGTACATGACGGTAACCTGGTCAAATCCCCTCCAATTCAAATGGAGGATGACTCTCAAGGTGATCAACATACTGTCATAACCATAATTCCCACTATTTGTCAAACTGTGACCACTGTCACAGGTGTACCATCCACCTCAACCGCTATACAACCAAACACAAACCAACCATCTACCTCTACACAAAAACCCTCACACCTCATATCTCAATGGCTTCAGGACACTCAAGCTCAACCTATTACTATGAATGATCTACTTGTAGATCAAATTGAAGGATTTTCCGGCATTACTCAACAACGGGTTACAACAGATATGTCTAACCAAGACTATCAAGTCATTCTATTGTCTTACAAAGAATATGTTAAAGATCAACAGACAAAGATTATAGATGAAGCTGAACAAGATGGCAATGTTGATGCCTGGTTGTCCAAGGACTTCAGCATTGAAATGGAGGAAGCAAAATTGTTAAGTAGAGCTAACAAGTTAAGAATAAATTTCTGGAAGAAGGTCAAGCCTGATCATGCCTCAAAATGAAGATAAACTACTTGGTGAAGAATATTGTCGTGGATTGAAAAATGTTCGAAGTCAAATGTCAAGAAGTCGCAGATCAAGTTATATCGAGAAGTCTATCAAGAAACAATCATATGGTCGTTGGTCATCCTCACACACCACGAACTCTCGTAGTGTTAAATATACTGGCACCTACCCATTTTAGCAGGTTTAATTTTCACGTACTCGCAAACTTTTACGAGGATAACCTCAGTTTTTGATACCATGATAAAATGTTTTGAATGTTATATCTTCTTATTCTTCTCATTAATAATAATTTAGTATATATAGAATATAGATTACAAGACTTAGTCAACAAATTTGATATCTCCTAACAAGAAAAATAAATTATATCATTATAATATTCTAATAATTACCATCACACCATATTTTGTTTATTTCTAATATATTTATTATATCTCTTAACAGATAAAGATAATCAAAACAGAGACTATTCAAGTCATAATTACCAAAACAAAACTATAAAAAAGTCAAAATAAATAGTAAATGTTTCGGAGGAAACATTATTCCGATAAGAAAAATGATGGATGCCCCAAAAACTACTGTTACAAATTTTTTTTCCCAAATACTTTATAGATGATAATTTTTCTCCTAATAACGTGGGATCCTGCATGCTATCATGTCTGTGTCATTTTGTAACAATTTTGGTACAAGTCTTGGTTAACTAGCGTTACTCTTATGATAATTCTTAAACTAAAAATGTCTAAAATTCCATTATCATTTCCCTCCGTTAAATAACAAAAATTAAAATGAAAAAAAAAATGTCATCAGTTCTAAATACCGTCAGTAAGTCACCTTCATAGCATACCCAAGTGGCCCAGTTTGTATACATATTGATCATATAAAACTTCTCATTTCCTCTGACAATATTACTAGAACTAGTATTCTAATGCTACCTGTAAAAAAAGGGGGGTTCATACATTCGAAAAAGTAACTTGGAAACATACTTGCATCCAACACATACAATGCACTATCCTTGCCGATACATTTACCGACATCATGTTTTCAAATCGGTGGCCAAAGGTAATTTATAAATTCAACTGCCACCCCCCTCTTTACACCGTGCGTGCTTCATACCGTTAACTTTGCCTCAACCTTCTACATATACACTCGATACTACATCATGCTTATTAGGATCAAAAACTATAATGAACAAGGATAAAGATTTTGCAGATGTTTATTTCTTTTTTTGCGTGATGGGGTTTGTTAGTATCAATTACAGTATATTTCAAATCTATATTACTCCCACTCTTCATTTTATCTTGAAATATCCATATAAGAGGGTGATATTTGAAATTAAACACTTATTTTGAACAAAAAATATGTACTTTTTTTTGAAAAACTTGTTTTCAAATATGACACATGGACATATATTCATGTTGAACACTAAGATGGAGTTCGAGTAATATAGTATTAAATTGCGTTTATCTTACAAAAATATTATGATAACGAAACTTTGGAATGGAGAATTAAGAAAAGAAGATAAAATTCAGTTAAAAATGTAATATCTGAGATATTTGTGTAATTGTTGTCGTAATGTGCATAAGAAACCGACTGTCATGGATTAGATTAGTCTGTTTGTGTAGACAGAGTAAGCTTTATTTAGTGATGTATGATCCCAAGTGTTGCGGATCTGAGGTTCAAGTGAGTGGCCTTTTGCTTTTGTTATGCTAGCAGCTAGCCCCTTTTTTCTTAAATTCACACCCTCCCTCATATGCATGTCCTCTTTTAACTCCATGGCTTTTCACCAATTCATAATGCATTTCATTTCCAGCTACTTGTTTGGTCCTCACTCTGTGTCCATTTGCATGCTACACAAATCTAGCATTTAGTTTCATTATTAAATTCAAAGGGTGTTTAGTCCCTAACAACAAATATCTTTACAAACATATGTGATTCTTAGTGGTCTGTAACTGTTAGTTTGGTGTTGCATTGTATCGACTAAGACAATTGCGGTTTTGACAATTTTTTTAAAAAAATAATTACACTTTCAACAATTTTTATCAACACAGTTTTATGTCATTTGCCTTTATTTTTATTTTTAATTTCTGATGCGGTTGAACTTATATGGGACTACAAAAGTGCATGAATGACAATAGGCGTATACAAAATAAATGTGTTTACTTATTAGTTTATATTTATAAAATATATTTTATTATATAAACTATTTTATAGTTGCTGTTGCGATTTTTAAAAATTTAAAACCGCAAATAAGCGATTATTAAAATTTTATCCGCATCCAACCCTTATTTAGCGATTATCCGTAAAATGCGATTCGGTTACGAACGGTGCGGGCGTTTAACGCGGTTGAACATATCGTATGTACACCCCTAATAAACAAGAAGGTAATGACAACAGACTCGTATCGATCAGGTTTTGCAATTAAACGAGGTCTCGCGACAATTTATTTCCCATTTATCTCGTGCGTTTATAATTTGAATGTTTTGGAAGTGGTAAATATAATTACAATTTTATAATACAGTTAGAAAGATGGTAGTTGAAACAATGAAAAAACTGCAATTTCGTAAATTTTTCATATGATCTTGATGGTGTTGGATTTTTGTTCATTCCTACACAACGACACATGAAAAGCAGGTAGGAGAAAGTTTGGATGATGGAAAACAAGAAATGAGAATAGCAGAATGACAATGAACATGGTTTTTTTTTTCTATTGTGTATGAAAAAAATAGGAGCAGGTAAAAGGTGCGTTTGTGCTATCATATCCTCACAAATCCGAAAAGAACCTTTACCAACTAAGAAAGTTAAAGTTCAGAAAGTAGTAAAAAAAAAATTAAAAAATGAACCCGTTATTGTTCCCTTACCTTTTCACCTCTTGCACCACACTAGTTTTTAAGCTCCCAACACTAATGATGAAATTGACCCATTTAGCATTCTTGGGCACATTTCCAGTTTTGAAATCTAACTATTCAAATTATTACATTGTTACAAACCCAAGATTTGACCGGACCAGCATCGTCTAGCGAAAACTCTTAAAAACAAACTTTCATGCAACATGTATATCTTCACCGTTTAAACTTTCAAACTTTTGATATCTTGTTAACAAGGACGCGCAGTCGGGACTCCTTGATTAAAATTATTTTACTAATTTATGAAAGTTTCGTGCTAGTGACAAATAATTTAATAAAATATAATATTAAATTTTATGTCATTGAAGAATTGATAACTTAACATGATGTCAGAAATTAAGTAATTTTTCAGATGCCATGGATTTTGCTATAGTATGTAACTAAGCTACGCATAATGTAATGTCACAAACAGCCCACGAGCCTAACATCTGCTACTACCTTCATAACTCCAACTTCATCTATCTTCTGCAATTCTCATTTCAATAATTCTCATCCATTTGTTTCCCCCTTCACTTACTATCAGTACTAGAACCCATCCCTTTCCCAACCCCACTCCAATTCCATTAACTTCAAGATAGTCATTCTTATATACCTATACAACTTCAGTTTTTTTCTTTCTACATTGTGGAATCAACTTATTCAAACTCATGGCGCTCGATACTTGGCTAGTTAAAGTGAAGAAAACTATATCAAACAGTTTCGTACCAGTTCGCGCAACCCCTCCTCATGCAAAGCCTGTCAACAAGAAATCTAGTCTAGGAGTTATGGCATTTGAGATTGCAGGACTCATGTCCAAGTTACTCCACTTATGGCACTCTCTGTCTGACAAGAACATAATGCGTTTACGTAATGAATGCATTTGCCTTGAAGGGGTCCGAAAAATCGTCTCCAATGATGAAGATTTCCTGCTCAGCCTCGCCTGCGCGGAGATAGTGGAAAATTTAAGAATGATATCAAGAGCCTTGTCCAGAATAAGTGACAAATGTGAAGACTCAACTTTACGCAGTTTTGATCAGATTTTCGACCAGTTTTGTAATACCGGGCGTGATCCTCATAATTGGTGCATGAGCTGGAAGGATATGGAAGCAAAAATCAAGAAAATGGATGGTTATGTGACTATTACTGCAACTTTGTATCGCGAAATAGAGGAGCTTACATCACTCGAAAGCAGTTTAAAGAAATCATCACAGAGTAAAGATCACGATGTAACAACAATAAGTAGGCAACAGAAAATCATTGACCAGCAACAAAAAGTACTCTGGCAACGACAAGAAATCAAGTACTTAAAGGAAAGATCATTGTGGTGTAGAAGCTTTGACACGGTTACTATTTTACTTGCAAGATCAGTTTTCACCCTTCTTGCGAGGATTAAGCTTGTTTTCGGTATGGGTCAAGGCTATCCACATTCTTTACATCGTAGTTTATCCGCGACAGTTTACCCTTCCGATCAAAACCATCCTAGTTCCCTTGACTTGGCATTAGGCCCTTGTGCCAAAAGCACTAAACACCAAGAATCAAAGGGTTGTTTGTCTCATGGGTTCTTCGAGTTGAACTCCAAGTTACTGAAACCGCCTGCAAGTACACTTGGAGCAGCTGCTTTATCTCTACATTATTCAAATTTGATCATTGTTCTTGAGAAAATGACTAGGTCACCTCAATTGATTGGTTTTGATGCAAGGGATGATCTTTACGCGATGTTACCGCAAAGTGTTCGATGGTCATTAAGGGCTAGACTAAAAGGTGTGGGATTTTCGGCTAGTGATCCGGTTCTTGCTGGAGAATGGAGAGATGCATTGGGAAAGATTTTGGGGTGGTTGTCGCCACTAGCTCATAACATGATTAAATGGCAAAGTGAGAGGAGCTTTGAGCAACAAAACATGATGCCAAAGACAAATGTTCTGTTGTTACAAACTCTGTACTTTGCAAACCAAGAAAAGACTGAGGCTGCCATAACTGAGCTGTTAGTGGGGTTGAATTACATTTGGAGATTCGAAAGAGAGATGCATGCAAAGGCCTTGTTCGAATCTGCAGATTTTAATTCCGGGTTCATAAATCTGCAGAATTCCAGTTAAGTAAATTAAAGATTGCTGTTTCATTCCCTTATTTCTCTAGATTCTGAACTCGGTCTGTATAATCTAATTCATGATATAGCTTCTTCTCCCTTTTTCATTCATAGATTAATCTGAGTTTCACAACTTTGAAGTGTTGTTTTGCTTCCAACTGTGATCTATCTACTGTAATATAAGTCATGTTTGTGAATGATAACATTTCAAGTTTGGTAACAGTTACTCTTCAGACATGTAAACATATTCTTGTAGTTGGTTGACACACTGTTGTTGCTGATTATCTACATGATGTGATAGCTAGCCATCATATTTGATTGTTCAGTAACATGTTTTTAACTGTCTGATGTATATTCCCCTATGGGCTATGGTACAGTGCTGATGTTTCAATCAAAAGTTCTTGTCCTCTCCAGAGCGAGAGATCAAGAATTCGATTTTGGGTATGTGCGTGTCTAATTAATTAGTACTCCATCCTAAATTAGTTGTCATGATTGACTTTTACCTATAATTTAAGGTATATTGATCGTATATTTTATTTGATTATTTTTTAGATCTTCTTTTCGTGAATAAAAAATTAAATCCTAAACTTTTATTTACAAATATATATATATAAAAACGGAGATATATGGTCAAGAAATCTTAAATAACGTACAAAAGTCAAGCTACACAACTAATTTGGGACAGATGTAAGATGGTGTAAAAAATATGACATGAATTGAATGGCGAGTAAGACTAAAATATCAAAACCAAAGCACCTACCTACCTATATTTGTTAAATTTTCATAAATTCAAAACTTCCGCAAAATTGACACATTTACAAACACAATTTGAAACTCAAAAAATGTCATCCCGGCCCTCCCTTCTGTTGGTATATACATTAATACACATATATCTCTGTGTAGCTAGCTGGGAATAGTAGTTTTGGGGAAGATTCATTGAATGGTGTAGGCCAAACCAGTCTGGGGTTAAGCAGGCTGCCTCATAAACGTATATATGGACATGATGCAATCATTATTTAGTATTACCAGAACATTATGCATATTGAACATTAGAAAGCAGGTTTTTAGATTATAAAGATATGGGAACCACACCTGTGTATCTGTACGATTGTACAATGAGCCTTGTATTCTAGGCATACATCTAAATCTATATACTCCATATATTAAATATATATATATATATATATAAAAAGAATCTAAATATAAAAAATTATGTGATTAGATATCAATACTTTTATGAGTTGGTGAATTATTAGAGGGGCAGAAAAAGAGAGGGGGAGGGTCACTTATCAAGAACAAAGCATTTAAAGATTGGCCCCAAAGTGCTATTGATCAATACCCTCTCCTTTTAATTAGATTCCAAATACTTTTCTTAATCATTCATTTCTTTTGATGTTTAATCTAAAATCCTCTGGGGTCAAGGTCATTGATTCTTTCTTCCTATTGTTTCAATTATAAAAGAGATAATGTTGGATAAAAGAACATTCTGGAATTAATAAAAATGTCAGCTGGTTTAAGCTTGTTGCACTACATGGAAATAAGTAAGTAATTTGATAATGGTTGTGCAGTTGTGCTACATTATATTATAGTTTGAATTAGTTTCAGTAAAATGATAATTGTAAATTGTAATGCTCCTCATAGGTTTAGTTAGTCAGATTTACATCTGAGTTGTTGTGTCCAACTCCAGACCTTATCTTGACAACAAAGCTTACAGAAATCTGCAGGTAGCTGCTCCAGAGATACAGTACTTTAACTAAATATATTTCTTTATCATTCTGGAATCTGGATCATAAGGTTTTGTCCGAGTCCTGTAGCATCATTTTCTATTATAATTGTCGATAAACAGTTTAGATTGGGTCGGATTTCAGATTGCAGCAG
The DNA here is from genome assembly GCF_009905375.1 of Apium graveolens. Taxonomy (NCBI): domain Eukaryota; kingdom Viridiplantae; phylum Streptophyta; class Magnoliopsida; order Apiales; family Apiaceae; genus Apium; species Apium graveolens. The sequence continues at coordinate 247,853,515 of NC_133650.1, read as the reverse complement.
ATATTTTTTCCCTCAACATATACCAGCAACTGGGGGAGGACCTGTCTTTGGCTCTATTGTGTGGATCAAGTGATGACTAATGAGCACATGCACACAAGATACAAGCCTTGATAATTTAAAGTTAAAATTAACGACCTTGGTAATCATGTAATCATCCTTTAAGCAAAACTAAAATCTCATACAAAAACGAAAAAAATATATACCAATTTCAGAATATTCAAAAGACAATAAAATTATAAACAAAAGATAAACCAACTACAATAAAGGTTCTGTTTCTGATATTACTAACTGAAGGCTGGATCTTTATACTCTCTCGCCTAACCTATCACGAACAACCAAAGGATTATCCCTGGCCAAAGCAACACGTCCAGTGGTTTTATAATCAAAAGGGCATGAATGTTCCTCCGGATATCGATGCATGCTGCAAAACTTGCCTCCACAACGACATGCAAACCCCAACAATCCAATCTTTTTCTTGCAACACAAGCAACGGCTAGATTTGTTTTTCCCCAGGGAACTATCATCAACAACTTTGTCATTCGAGACTTGATCCACAGAGGAAGTAATGGAATCATCAATTACTTTGATATCATGATCAGGTTGGGGCAATGATATATGTTGTTTGACAAAGTGTAGGTAGCACTTTGAGCAGAGATTGCTATTTTCCGGAGATCCATAGAAACCACAATTGTTGGCACATAGACTGCTTTCGGATGAAGACATGTTTAAACTGACGATGTATTAAATATTAATCGCGAGTAAGGAAGAATAAAATTTTCGGTGTAGATGCATGAGAAATTTATCAACAAGTGTTTGTATTTATATAGCTAGTTTAGCCTACTAGCATTGGCAGACTATGATTCGAAAACTAATTTCCATTCATATTCTAAGAAAATCATCTACAAAGACCAGCTAGGATTCTGAAACTGATCAAGTTCGAAACAAAAACAATTTAGGAACCTGCTTATATTTCTCAGATGTTTCTAGAACAGCCCCCCCAAATAATTGGAGCATTTGGTAATCAAAAATATTATTTTATTATTCTCTCTTTCACATTAATTTTGGCTATTTTTTTCACAAAACAATAGGAACTGGCACCCCTAAATGCCAACTTCACAAACTTAACGAAATAAATTTAAAATATATATATTTTAAATGGGCCTCCTTTTTTCTCGAAAATCCGGCTAGGCCCGAAATCTGAAAATCCCGGATAAAAGTCCAGATCTAAAAAGTCCAGATAAAAGTCCGGTTCGGCCCAGATAAAAGCCCGTGCTTTTTGAAAAGCCCGATTAAAAACCGATTTTTTTATATATAAAATTTGAAAATATAAAATACTTTTATAATTTTTAAAATATTTTATTATAATATTAGAAGCAATTAAGGTATATATATATGATTATTTATATATTATATTAAAAATAATTATTTATTTTGGTATCTAAACTACTCTATATAATATATCAAGATATTATATTTTTCGGTATTTAAACAACTCATAATTCGAGTTATAATTTTTTAAATTATTTTTTAATATATAACTAAAAAGCCCAGATAAAGCCTGGTTCGGCCCGGTCCGCGGGCCATAAACGGGCCTTATATTTCATAGGAAAACCGGCTCGGCCCGACCCGACCCGATTTAAAAATACCGACCCAATCCGTTTTCAAAAAAACCGGGTTTTTTAAAATCCGGATAAAATCCGGCCCGATGGATTTTTTATGCATATTTAGCGTTTGCACCCCTCGACACCCATCATTGGAGTTGATCTTAATCTAAATATGATCACTCTTATTATGTTTATACTTTTAGATCAATACTATAGATCAAATATTATACGATCTCTGTGTTTTAATTTTTTAAAATACCATCAAAATTTTAAGTTTTGAATTATCTCAACAATATATTATAAAATGTTAATTTAATTTATACTATATTATTATAATTAAAACATGATTTCATATAGTTGGTTGATAACATCTTCCAAAAAAAATTCTAATACCTTTCAAAATATTAAAAACATAAATATTAAAAAGAATAAAAAAATATGAGACATGCACAAGTACGTAAACCCCACACACATGAATGGCATGACTATTTCCAAATACACACATCTTTATTGAACGAGTCTTTATTCAACGAGTTCAAAAAAACAAAGCAAACTCCATCTTCATGAACATGAATGGCATGACTATTTTCAAATACACACGTCTTTATTGAACGAGTCTTTATTCAACGAGTTCAAAAAAACAAAGCAAACTCCATCTTCATGACCCTTCTCACCCAATTTTAAACTTATATATTACGAAATAATTTTCTAAGAATTGTTATTATATTGTAGTTTAAAACATAATATAAATTCAAACTAACCGAAAAATCAATATTTTGTATTCAATCAATATGTGCAATAGTCGGGGTTTATTATTTAATTTTTATTATATATGTAACAAATATATTTTTTAAAAAGTCAACCCATAAAATAAATACATATAATTTTATGTATGTATACTTAGTGGATAAATACATTTTAATTTTATATTAAAAACGAAATATTAAAAATTTTGTTGATAATTGTTTGATCTTCTGTATTAAGGTTATCATCTAAGTTTATAATTTTAACATAAAACAATCTGATTAATATATTAATATTCACAATATATTTACATAAGTACAAATAAAATTAAATCAGTATAATGGCCTCAGCTTAAAATAAAAAAATATATATTATTCACCTATGCAAAATAATTATATTATTGATCATGTCGAAAACAAAAATAAATTCAAAAGATAATTCGTAAGTAGGTATAATAATCTCGGAACAAATAAAAATTAAAATTATATACACTGTCCATCAGGTTTGAACAAAACTATACTATTGATACAGGTTTAAAAAAACTAAATAAATATTTAGTTGGATTTTCTAAATCGGGATAAAATAAAATAATAAATTTTGCTGATGCGGTTTAAAAATTATAATATTAAACTGGACTAAAAATTAAATAGAACAATGAGTTAATTCTTTGATCGATATACTGATATCTTGGTCGATATAATGACAACGGAAAAAAAACAAAATAATATGCTTTGAAGCTAAAATAAAACAAAATTCAACATGAACTCCAAAAATATTAAAAAACTGAAACAATTACTTGGTCAATATAATGGCATTAAATTTGTATGAAAAGAGGGGGAGTATATGAGCTCAATTTCAGACCCATTTTTTTTTAAAATCTATACTATTTATACTATTATATTAAAAATGAAATATTAAAATTTTGGTTTTTGGTTGTTGATCGTTCTATTACATTTAAAATAGGACACTTAATATTATATTTTAAACAAAACACCTAAAATTACTCGACTATCAATTCTATTATATTTAAAATAGGACACTTAATGTTATATTTAAAACAAGACACCTAAAATTAATCGCCTATCAATTCTATTATATTTAAAATAGGACACTTATATTATATTCCTATATTATATTTAAAACAAGACATCTAAAATTACTCGCCTATCAATTCTATTATATTTAAAATAGGACACTTATATTATATTCTTATATTATATTTAAAATAAAGGCACCTAAAATTAAAATATAACTTTATATTTTGAACAGAAAAACAAACACACACAACTGCATTTGGGGATTCTATCTCGCCTATCAATTGTCTTAGACGCCTTTGATTTAGCTGTAATATCCGGGATATCGCGTGTAATTATTTTTATCAAAAAATAATTATTATTTGATTATTATGTGATTTTTGGTGAATTATCTGATGATTGGCGCTGATATGTGGATTTTTATATGTAATAAGATATGGGTATGTTAATTTTAATATGTCCAGAATAAAATACAGATAATTAAGGTATTTTCTCGGTAATTTTTGGAGTGTTATATGATTTTATATTGATTTATGAATTTATTAATTATTTTCCGAATACTTGCAAAATTATTTTATAAAGCCAGGAATCGTCCGACTTCAACCGTTTTTACGTTTTTACCACCGAAACTCTTCTGAAAACTCCTTCCTGGCCTAATCTGGTAATTCCGGACATTTTCTGTATTTTGACTTTTTCGATCCGGATTACGGTTTGACCCGTGTGCGGCTCGGCGCAAGATTTTCGATCCGATAATCATTTCGGTGAATCATCAAAACCCGTATTCTCGAAAGACGGGATATTATTACATTATTTTCGTATAAAGTATTTTATAAAAAGCCCGGTTTGGATAAATATCCAATACAGGAATTAAATCATATCGTTTTTGCAGTTAATTAGCGGCTAAGTAACTAATTTATCGATCAAATACTCGTTTTGTAGTTACTTAGTGGCGAAGTAACTAATTTAACGATACAACACGAACCAATATTCCATAAATATATATAGCCCTTTTATTATTTCATTTTATTTATATTATCATAATCAGTCAGTAGAAATTCCGTAAAATACAGAGAAAATGTCGAATTCATGTCGCGTTTTTGATAATCAAACTTGCGATCGAGGGTGTTATCGAACTCCGATTCGGGCGTGCCATATATCAAATCGAAGCTCTCAAAAAATACTTTCATAATCAATCATCCGTTTTTATGCAGGAATCAAGGTATTTTCCTTATTTAATTAATTTATTTTGAATTAATTATAGATTAAATTATGAAAATTTGTTCTTGTTGTTGATATGATTTGATGATTCCATCGTGTAGATAATATTTTTCTGGTCAATTTGGTATATTATATCTCAAAAACCGAGTTCAATAACATGTAGAAAAGGTGGTTTGATTCTTGAAAATAAAAATTAGGGTTCTTGATATGAAAGGTTCTTAATTGAAATTTGGGTAATTCTTTCTTTGGGGTTATTAGATGTAATTGATTGTATCAAAAGTAGATCGTGAAAAGACGAATCTACAGATATATATATGAAGAACAAATGATTACTGTAAAGGGATGATCGGAGTTTGGAACGTTTCGCCGGCGACGGATTTTCCCGTTGATATTCCGGCCAAACAATAAGGTTTTTGATAGTTTGGTTTGCAGCATCGTGATTATCTCGTCCTGTAGAAGAAATCTGCACATTTTCTTCGAGTTCAGGGCACGTCGTCTCGCCGGCGGTGGCCGGAGACGGCGACGGCAACGTCACCAAAATGCAATTAGGCCACTAGGTTTTCAGTATATTTTTATTCTAGTCCCTGGGATTTTAAAAACTGAAGGAAATTGGATTTTTGATTAATTTTACATTAAAAATGACATTTTTATTATTTTTAAAAATCAGAATAATATTTATTTAATTATTTTAAATTCATAAAATTGTTTTAATTAATTATTTATTCAAAAATAAATCGAAATTTATCATTAATTAATTTTAATTAGTTATTAATTATTTTAATTAATTGATTAATTTATAGTTAATTGATTAATTAATTTAATTAATTATTAATTAAATTTAATTGATTTAATAATTAGATTTAATTATTTAATAGTTGATTTAAAAAACCTGAAAAATAGTTTCAAACTTTAAAATATTATTTAAAATTATTTTCAAGGCTCGATAATCATTAGAAATTATTTTAAAAACAAATTCAAGTGTTCAAACCCTATTATTTAATTATAAATTGATTCAGATTCCCGTTTTAATTCCGAAAAATGTTCAAAAATTCGTAATAAATACCTGGAAAATTATTTTAACCCCGAATCTTCTTTGAATAATTATTTTAATTGAATATCTTATGTGCTACGTGTTAAATATGATCTGATTGATGCATAATGTGACTGTACGTGCATTGTTTGACTGTTTTTGCTATAACTTTCAATCCGTGCATCGGATTTGGGTAAAACGAATGGTAGATACAAGCTTATGACGTTTACGTGACGATTAGAATGATATGAGATTGAGTATTGATAGATACTTGCGATGCCTAGCAGAGTAAATGAGGCATAGAAAAGAAAGTCAGTGATCAGTAAATAGAACTGAAGCGTAGAAAGAGAAGGCGAGTGATTGATAAATAGAAGCAAGGCATAGAAAGAGAAGGAAAGTGATAGAAAAGTAAAACTGTTAGATGAGTACAAGTAAAGTTGGAAATCATCAGTGATAAGGCAAGTACTTCTAAACTTTCTTCCAGATATATTGCAAATATTTTCAAACTTTCTTATAATATGTTGCTATTATTCAAAATAACTCTTGTTTTATATTGCAAGCGCTTTAAACTATTCAACTTTGAACCCTGATTCTTATTGATCTTGAGTTATAAGCCTTATTCTTCATAAACCATTAATTGTTGAATCCTCAGATACGAGCCAAACACATACGATACTACTCCACAAATACATATCTACCACATTCTGATTTCTGATATTGAGTTTCTCTACATACCAACCCTTATTCCTTGTTTAACAGAAGACCAATCCTTGTAACCCTTGAACCCTTGGTCTTCTACTTTCTGATTCTTTCCTTGATTGAAAGCCAGTCTTTTGAATTCCTAGTTATACCTTCATGATATTATGAATCACCCTATGCTTCAAGATAAATTTTGTTTATAATTCGGCTTATTGAATTACATTGTTTATCATATTGTTATTCCGGAATTGGATTATTTTTAAATATGGACCAGATTCGTGGTCGGACCAGATTCGTGGTCATAATAGGCCAATGTGTACCTTGGATCCAGTATATAGAGCAAAGTTGGGAGCCTTGTTCAGGGTTAGTGCGTGACTGATCAGGAGCCTAACCTTGGTTTTTTTTAAATAAGAAGTAAATATCCAATTCCAATTATTGCTTATTCAGAAACTTGATTCTTCTGAATCATTTCAATTAGTAATTGTTTAACCTCAGTTATTGTTATTATGACTTGCTGAGCTAGTTAGCTCACTCTTGCAAACCTTTTTATGTTTTTAACAGTTGAAAAGGAATTTGTTGGTAACGTGGATTCCCACTCTAGTGTGCGAGCTAGGATTTCAGGTTAAGTTGGATCGAGTTAGCAGGAGCTTTATATTGTAGATGAGTTATGCAACATTGTAAGCATAATATCATTAGCAATTGTAAGTTGAACTAGTTGGGATTTGGTGTTATGTAATAAAAGTTAAGGTGGTGGCTTGTTTTCATACTTAAACCTGTTGCGATCCGTGGTTGTGTAAAGAAGGGTCAATGTATATAAAACTTTATATACAGGTTTATATATTGTGGTGTGTGTGTTGTGAGCCCCAAACTTCTGACCTAGGTTTGGAGGGCGTCACAGGTTGGTATCAGAGCTACAGGTTATAAGTCACTGAAACAAGCCTAGATTATCGGGAATGGATAGAGGGTTAGGATTAGAAATAGGAAATAGAAAGATAGAACATCGAGAGGTTGAGTACGACTGTATAATAGGTTTTGGTATGATTCGTGATGAGATTCGAGATCCTTATCTAGCGACGCGATTTCTAGATGGCGGCGATGGAAGATTCTCTTATCCCTGGATCGTCTGATCATTTAGAGCCTTCAGTCATAGGACCATCATTTGATTCACGTCCTGCTCTTCCATCGGTGTTAGCCATATCACCCCATGTTGCGATGGTTGCACATTTTCAAGCTAGTATCTCGTCCCCTGATGCGAGACTACCTATTCGAGAATTTCCCAGATGCTGCGTCTGATTCTATCGGATATTCAGCTGTGGGCGCATCTTTTCTGTCTATCCTACACCCTGTTCTATAACATCGATTTAAAACTCGTCTTATGAAGTAATCACACCTATGAGGATGGATTCGAGAGCTACAACATATGGTGAGTACACGAGGTATTAAGAAATGTGAGAAAGAACCTAGAGTGAGGATACGTGTGTTCCGGAAGATAGCTGCTACCAGGCTATATGGAGCTACTAATGAGTATGCCACCCACGATTATCTTATGGAGTTAGCTAGATGGACCTTTAAAGAAATTTGGGAGGATTGGAGTTCGAGAGTTTTCTTGGAATTAGATGATAATATTATGACCAAACATGATACGTATAAAAGTAATGTGATATAAATAGACCTTGTGTTATAAAATGGATTTAATGATTACTAGATAGACTTGTTATACTTAGTAATCATAAGAGATGATGATGGGAGTGCTACCAGGATGGAAAACTTGAAGAGAGGCTATAAATAAGATAATATGCAATGGTAACCGGAATTTTTGTCGATTAATAAAAGTAAAATGGACCCAACGAGGGATAGAGGATATACAGAAATGAATGAGCTTTTATCTGATTGTGTTCCCAATTTGATACTTTGTAGTGGTGGAAAAGAACGACAACCAACTCATATAGTAATGACGACCAGGTGCATGATTTTTAATATTTTAAACAGTCTTTAAAAGAGATTTTCTTTACAAACTTTTTCTAAAATTCCTTGGAACAAAACAAGTTTTAAAAACATGGTTGTCAAACTACTACTTGAGTTTCTTGTTTGTTATAAGATTCAGATTATCCAGAAGAATACTTGTTCTAGAAGTTATTTTGGTTCATTTAGAAGGCCAAGTGGACCCGCTATTACGGAGAAGATTTGTTTGTTCCTAACAGAAGAGTGCAAATCTTGTCTGATAAATTTAACGAGAGAACCAATGTACGGAGAAACTGGTCATCCAATTTCTGAGACGATTAGAGTTCGAAGAATAAGTCGATTCACAAGAAACTGAGTACGAGCAAGGAAGATTAAGGAAATCTCCAGACTTTCTAAAGGAAGAACGTTATTAGCAAAAGAGACGATATGTTGAACGATCGGCAACATAAGTGGAATTTGAAGTAATGAGTATAAATCTCATAATACTGCAAATAAAGTCGAATTATAAACATGGAAGCGCAACGCGAAAGATACAAGACTCAGTACATGAGAATTTATTTTAATGATTGATTTAAGAAGGCAATTCAGAAAACTTTCTAAAGTTAATATATGGATCGGAATGGGATCTATTGATCGGACAAGCGTTGAAGCTATAAACAGATGAAATATGGATGACAACCAATGATATCATTCTTATAAATCTCGAGTAAAGTATAAACTTCTTTCATGATCGGCTCTATAAGGTGACAAGAAAATTGTTGAATCCCTTTCAAATAATTCCTTCTTCAAAAATTGTTTTCTGATTGGGACAAGCATTGTTATGGTGTGACGCTTTGCCGAAATGGAAAAGAGTCTGGTGGGACGCCACATAATCACGTGTTGTTCTTAGGGCGAAAACACGTGCTAATAACACACGCAAGTATACGCGTTCGCAAGTAATATAGAATACTTTCTAGTTCGTTCCCACAGAGACTCAGACTAATTATGTTCAATTAAACTCACTCACCAATGTATGTTTACTTCTCAATGTTAAGACAATAACACTTAGAATTGTTAACTATTTTTTAACTACAATTAACTACTAAAATTAACCACTTAACTAACACTTCGAATTAACAATATTAAAACACTCATGAGATCATAACTTCATTACTAATTCCTTCAATAGTCATTGTTATTACTCTTAGCATGTAACAGTGATGATATTAATCGAATAACATGAAACTGATAAAAGCCAACTTTCATTGTACTAATATCATTCTACCAAACATCCACAATTAAGATAGAAGTTGAATAGACATCAATTATGTTGAGTCCCTATATGTCTACAGAAATTGACAACATAATAATTTAAGTACAAGTTATTCCTTTTGATTACACAAGGCGAATAAAACGGTTAGAGTTACCCACTAATCATGCATCATCATACATGAACCTATGCTAGCATGGCAAGTTCTAAATCTCGAGATCCACTATCGCTTCACAAAAGATTAGCACTCTATCTTATATGTTCGCGGCGCACATAAGACGAATACGCACAACCAATACTAGATATCATACAATCATCACACACTAAGGTATTAAACAATTAACTAAAAAATTCCATAGTAAATCCGTTACGACCCCATGATCACGATTAGCCCATGGTAGCACTTATCGTCATCATGGGTTCATATGAAAACATGATAAATAGACACAAGAGAATAATAACTAAACTAATTATATTAAACCAGAGTACGTCACAAGAGTAAATAGGTTCAAAAGCAAGAAAACTAGCATCCAACGTTACAACGAAATAAAGAATCACAAGAAAATATGCTTCCTCTTCGTTGCGGTATGCTAAAACGGTCGTCTTCCTTATCTCCTTCTCTCCTTGCTTAATACAACGATCCAACCTTAGCGAAAACGTCTCTGAATCTACTTATATAGAAGTCCCATAAAACTCAGATTACACAAAAGTTGGAAGCCAAACAGAAATAGAAGTCTAAAATAAATATTCTTTTTTTCCGACCCTGCGCGGCCGCTCAGCATAGCTGAGCGGGCGCTCAGCTTCCTGCGCGGCCGCTCAGCATAGCTAAGCGGGCGCTCCAGGCTGAGCGGGTGCTCAGACCCCTACTGGATTTTTTCTGAGTTTGCTCCGTTTCTTCGCTGTAATCTGCTCCTTCCTTCCCTCTCGCAATGCTAAACACGTGCCAAGGCTTATTCTTGATGATTACTCCCCCGAAATGCAACTATTACCCTGAAATGCATAAACACTAGAAAAACGCATCAAATACACAAAATACTTGATTTCAAGACACCAATTTAAGCTATTTTAAGACGTTCTAAGTGGTATAAAATGCCACTTATCACACCCCAAAACTTAAATCGATGCTTGTCCTCAAGCGTCACAGACTAAAAAACAAATAAAAAAACATGCATGAATTCAATCTATATGAAATGCAGCGATCCCCCTTACTTCGACCAAACCAACCAACTTACAACATCTCAACAAATGCAATTAGGCGACTAAAGAGATCTCAAATCATGCAAACGAACATATAGTCAGAAATGTGGTGTGTGCAGATGCTTAACAGATATGCTTCGGAACTAAATCAATTATTATGACTCAACTATCATTAAGGCAATCACATGATTATACAAAGAATAAAAATTCTAGGCACAAAGTGACTTATAACACTACAAGAATTCTGGAGCTTATCACGGAATCATGCTTTTTATTCATAATAATAATGCTTATTTGACCGTGCAATGAGTGAGGTCCACAAAAGACTTATACAATGGTATCCATGTAGCGAGCGTTAGGTTAGCGGTTCCCAGACTCTAAAAGCCTTAGGTCACTAAGCACAAAGTCCCCTAAGAACTTAATAACTCGAATACCAAAGAGCCCACTCGTGATCAATTATGCATAAACACATACTCTTTTTTTCTTTTTTTTTTCTTTTTTTGCTTTTTTCTTTTCAAAATTTCTGAGCAAGTGCGTTTCGCTCCATCTTGCTCAACCCTAGACTACTCGCATAACATGCGAGCCGGCTACTAGCCATTTGACGCCTAGCCACACTTAGCAACGAATTCCATTTTTTACTCCATTTTTCCTTTTTCACGCCTTTATCACTAAGAACCTATTATAAAATTCTAAGCATAATAAGTAGATTAACCTCGAAAACAATCAGATCATAACAACAATCTAGTCCTTAAGCATTCTCTAAGACTTAGTGAAAATATAAGTGTTTCTAAAATGCATATCAACCTACGTGACTCAACATCACTTTAATGTTATCTCTACACTCGTATCAACATCACAAATCAATCGGTAAATCATCGCAAAAGGAATCATGGCATATGCATGAGCTACATGTCATGATAAACAAATAAACATGTAAAATAAAATAAAACTATATGGTAAAAAAATTAAGCAACTATATGAACTAAACTATCGTGAATATGCAGCTATATGATACACACACAAAATATTCCTTAACTACCACCCCCAAACTTAAAATCTTCACTGTCCCCGGTGAAGGTAGTAGAAAGGAACACAGGGTATACCTACTCGGAGTCATCATCATCATCACCCTCAGTGGGTGGAGTATCAGGCGGCGAATATGCAGAGTCCTCACCAAAAACTGGCCACTGGATGTCAGCTCCAAGGCCTCGAAAAGCAGTCCCTAGCACAAGGGTGAGCTCCTGAGCAAACCTGCTCTGCATCTCATACATAGTATTCATCCGCCGTGACAGCCTCCTATACTGGGCATCAGCCATCCCAGCACCCTCCTGAGCTCTCGAAGAACCAGCCTCATCACGCATCGGCCTCGCCATAGTAGAACCTCGTGCTGTACGCCCTCCTGGAAGACGATAACCCAGCCCATACTCCTCGGGCTCACCACCGGTCTATTCCTGCATCCCATTCAGAGTCCCAGAATCAATAGGAGCGGCCGGTAACTACAACTGCTCATGAGACGGCCAGTTCACTCCCACCACTCGGCAAAGCTTCATAACCGTGGATGCATAAGGGATGTTCATGTGCTTAGCTCCCCTCAAAAACTTCAGAATTCCTTGGTAGATGAACTCACCAAGGTCCACATAGTACTCCTCATTCAAAATTCCCCACAACAATTGTGCTCTCTCTACTGTGACTTCATGTGCATGCGAAGAAGGCAGAATATTAGCACAAATAAACGCATTCCATGCACGGGCATACATGTTCATTGCGATCGTCGGAAAGTGACGATACTCATTAGTTCCAGTCTTGAAGGTCCAAACTGTGCCCGACCTACAGAGAGTAGCACAAATCAAATCCAAGTCAAAATCCTCAGCAGTTTTCTCATTCCAGTTCTCCTCCGTGGGCTTCCTCTCTCGCTGCCCAATCACACGGCGAATCACCGCTGGGTGATAATCAACCGTCATCCCCCGGACCACAGAGAACCCATTCTTCTTGACCTTCGCGTTCGCATAGAACTCGCGAACCACGCTCATCGGCACTGCTTCAGGTGACTCACAAAAAGCTATCCATCCCTTCTCAGCGATCATCGGTAGCAACTCACCATCCCTCCCCGATGGTAAAAATCTCCTCTCCTTCAGAATCGGCTTCCCCAAAAGCCTAGTGTACTCCTCCTCCGCAGCTTTGTCATTCAACCGAGGCCTCGCAGCAGTACCCCTCGAAGAATCAGCCGTAGGCACTGTGCTGCTGCTATCGATAGTTCTTGCTCTCTTGGGTGCCATTGAATCTGAATAAAAGTGCTTGAGAACTGTGTTTTTGTGTTTGGGAGAGAGTTTGAGTGTAGAAGTTGTGTGGGAGATATGTGGGATAGGAGTATGTATATATAGGGATTGGATTAGGGTAGAATTTGAATAGGAGTGGGTTTATGGGTAAAAATCATGGGGAAATGGGGAATAGGTCGTGGGTTTTATGGCTGAATTTTGTGTTTTATTTTTCTGAATTTTTTTTTGTATTTTTATTGACTAAAAAAAAATTCTGGCAGCCGACCCCTGAGCGGGCGCTCAGGGGGTCACTGGATTTTTTTTTAAATCCCGGTTTTTCTGATTTTTTTTTGGTTTTGGATAGGTTATTAACTTCTAAGGGTTCCTGTAACAACAAATCATGGGTTGCCTCCCACGCAGCGCTTCTTTTTCGTCAGTAGCTTGACGTTGCATACCTTCCTCAAGTTGACAACAAAACGGCACTAACCAATTCTCGTGTTGCCGTGTCCCCATAGTAGTGCTTCAAACGCTGACCATTAACCTTAAATGCTTGGTCCGGATCATTCTCAAAAATCTCCACCGCTCCATGTGGAAACACAATTTTGACAATAAAAGGCCCAGACCACCTTGATTTCAACTTCCCAGGAAAAAGTCGGAGACGAGAGTTGAATAAGAGAACTTGTTGCCCCGGCACGAATAACTTAGGATGTAGCTTCCTATCGTGCCACCTCTTCACCTTTTCCTTGTACATTTTGTTGTTCTCGTACGCTTGGAGTCAAAATTCATCAAGTTCATTAAGCTGAAACATTCTCTTCTTACCAGCTGCATCTAGATCCAGGTTCAACTTTTTCAACGCCCAATAGGCCTTATGCTGAAGCTCCGCAGGTAAATGACATCCCTTACCATACACCAGTTGAAACGGGGACATACCAAGTGGAGTTTTGTATGCTGTTCTGTAAGCCCAAACAGCTTCATCGAGCTTTAAAGACCAATCCTTCATTGACGGACAAACAACCTTCTCTAGAATGCGCTTGATCTCTCTGTTAGACACTTCCGCTTGACCATTTGTTTGCGGATGATAGGCAGTAGCAACTCGATGATTCACATTATAATGCTGCATCATAGAAGTGAACTTACGGTTGCAGAAATGCTACCCTTCATCACTTATGATTACCCGAGGCATTCCAAACCTTGTGAAGATCTGCTTATGAAGAAAATTCAACACTGCCTTTGCATCATTTATCGGTAGAGCTTTGACTTCTACCCATTTTGAGACATAATCGACTGCCAGCAAGATGTACTGATTGTTGAAGGATGAGACAAAAGGCCCCACGAAATCGATTCCCCAAACATCAAAGACCTCGACTTCAAGCATCAAATTTAACGGCATTTCATCCTTTCTCGTCAAATTTCCCACTCGTTGGCAACGATCACACCTTAAAAGAAACTGATGAGCATCCTTAAACAAAGTAGGCCAGAAAAAACCTGCTTACAGAATACGAGCTGCCATCTTCTCACCACCATAGTGTCCACCATAAACTGTGGAGTGGCAGTCTCGTAATATCCCCTCCGTCTCACAGAACGGGATACATCTCTAGATGATCTGGTCAGCTCCCTGTCTAAACAAATATGGTTCATCCCACATATACCACTTCACCTCATGCAGAAACTTCTTCTTTTGAGCTGAGGTCAAATTAGGAGGCAAAATATTGCTGACAAGATAGTTTACAATATCTGTAAACCATGGCTCTTCCTCTTGAACTGCGAACAACTACTCATCCGGAAAAGACTCGTTGATCAATGTCTTATCTTGTGAAGTAAATTCGGGATTCTCCAATCTAGAGAGATGGTCAGCTACTTGATTCTCTGTACCTTTACGATCCTTGATCTCTAACTTAAATTCCTGAAGTAAGAGCACCCAACGAATGAGTCTCGGCTTCGAATCCTTCTTGGAAACCAAATAGCGAATGGCCGCATGATCAGTGAATACTGTCACTTTTGTCCCAAGAAGATAAGATCGAAATTTCTCGAAACCAAAGACTATAGCCAAGAGCTCCTTCTCAGTAATGGTGTAGTTCATTTGGGCCCCGTTTAAAGTCTTGCTAGCATAGTAGACCACATGAAAGAGATTATTCTTGCGCTGCCCAAGAACTGCGCCTACCGCATAATCACTCGCATCACACATCATCTCAAAAGGCTCTGTCCAATCCGGTGCTATAATAACTGGCGCAGTGATTAAACTCTTCTTGAGAGTCTCGAATGCCGTCAAACATTCATCATCAAATTTGAAAGGCACATCTTTCTCCAGCAAGTTGCACAACGGCTTAGATATCTTCGAAAAGTCCTTGATGAACCGCCGATAAAAACCCGCATGACCAAGAAAACTATGGATTCCTTTCACAGAAATTGGTGGTGGAAGATTTTCAATGACTCCCACCTTGGCTTTATCCACCTCAAGACCCTTGCTAGAGACCTTATGCCCCAGAATAATGCCTTCACGCACCATAAAATGACATTTTTCCCAATTGAGCACCAAATTAGTTTCCACACACCTTTTGAGCACGGCACGAAGATTATTCAAACATTGATCATACGAATGTCCAAAGACGGAGAAGTCGTCCATGAACACCTCAACATTATTTCCAATCATATCAGAGAATATAGCCATCATACATCTCTGAAAAGTGGCCGATGCGCCACATAACCCAAACGAAACTCTGCGAAAAGCAAACGTGCCAAATGGACAAGTGAAGGTAGTCTTTTCTTGATCCTCTAGTGCAATACAAATCTGATTATACCCTGAGTAACCATCCAGAAGACAATAATACTCATGACCAGCCAATCTGTCAAGCATCTGATCAATAAATGGAAGAGGGAAGTGATCCTTCCTCGTGGCCTTATTCAACTTTCGGTAGTCCATGCATACTCTCCATCATGTAACTGTTCGAGTAGGGATGAGCTCATTCTTCTCATTTGCTACCACAGTGATACCTCCTTTCTTAGGCACACATTGCACAGGGCTCACCCAAGAACTGTCAAAAATAGGATAAATGATGCCTGCATCCAGCCATTTCAGAATTTCTTTCTTCACCACCTCCTTCATGATAGGATTAAGTCTGCGCTGTTGCTTAACAGTTGGCTTACTACCCTCCTCTAGCAGAATCTTATGCATGCAGTATGAAGGGCTGATCCCTTTGATGTCTGCTATGGTCCATCCAATAGCCGATTTGAATTCTCTCAAAATCCTTAAGAGCTTGTCCTCCTCACTACCTGAAAGGTCAGATGCAATAATAACAGGTAAAGTAGATGCATCACCTAAAAAAGCATACCTCAAATGTTCAAGTAATGGCTTAAGCTCCAAGGTAGGTGCTTCCTCAATTGATGGTTTGAGCTTTCCTCCAGCATTCTTGAGGTCAGAAGTACTAAGAGATTCAAACGGCATATCCAGCTTTCGCCTCCAGGGAGAAGCATTAAGATATTGTAATTGCTCGTTGCCATCTTCATCATCACTGTCGAAATTCCCCACTAAGGCCTTTTCTAATGCATCAGATATTAGCATATGATCGAGTTCTGAAGTAACCGCAGAATCAATCACATCCACTTTTAAGCACTCCTCATCTTCTGTGGGAAATTTCATTGCTTTGAATACATTGAAGGTCACATCCTGATCCTGCACCCGCATAGTAAGTTCACCTTTCTGCACATCTATCAAGGTACGGCCAGTAGCCAAGAAAGGTCTTCCCAAGATTATGGGAATCTTCTTATCTTCCTCGAAATCCAGAATAACAAAGTCTACAGGAAAGAAGAGCTTATCCACCTTGACTAGCACATCCTCCACTATGCCCCTTGGGTAAGTAATAGAACGATCAGCCAATTGTAGAGACATGTAGGTGGGTTTTGGATTAGGCAAATCCAACTTTTTAAAGATCGACAATGGCATCAGATTGATGCTTGCTCCTAAATCACAAAGGCACTTGTCAAACGACAACTTGCCAATGGTGCAAGGAATGGTGAAGCTACCTGGATCTTTAAGCTTTGGAGGTAACTTTTGCTGCAACACAGCGCTGCATTCTTCCGTTAGAGCAACGGTCTCAAGGTCATCCAGTTTCACCTTCCTTGAAAGAATACTCTTCATAAACTTCGCATAACTAGGCATTTGCTCCAGAGCCTCAGCGAAAGGTATATTGATATGAAGTTTCTTGAACACCTCCAGAAACTTACCGAACTGCTTATCCAGCTTTTGTTGTTGCAATCTCTTAGGGAAAGGTGGTGGAGGATAGAGCTGGGAAGTGTTCTAGGTTGACGATTGAGCACTGCATTAGCTATTTGACCGATTTGATTTTCCAAGGTATTGATAGAAACCGCCTGACTCTTGCACAACAGCTTAAGTTCCTCAAAATCGGCACTAGTAGGTGCAGCTGCACTTCCCTGTTGAGGATATGATTACCTTTGAGCATACTGCTGTGGTTGCTGGAATCCAGGTGGATTGAACTGTTTACTCACACCTTGCTGATATGGTGGCTGAATAGCATTCTGATTATTACCCCAGCTGAAATTTGGATGATTTCTGTTGTTAGGATGATAAGTAGCTGGCACAGGCTGTTGTTGTCGCTGATAATTGTTCACATACTGAACAGATTCACTGACAAGAGAACACTAATCCGTAGCATGAGAACCTGCACAAAGCTCGCAAACCATGGCTATTTGATTGACTCCATAGGTAGCTAGAGAATCGACCTTCATAGACAGCGCTTGGAGCTGCGCTGCAATAGCGGTGGCTGCATCGACTTCCAGAATACCTGCTACCTTCCCAGGCATCATCCTCTGAGTTGGGTTTTGATGCTCATTTGCAGCCATAGTCTCGATAAGATTATAAGCCTTAGTATAGCTTTTGGCCCACAAGGCGCCTCCAGCTGCTACATCGAGCATGGGCCGAGATTGGGCCCCCAAACCATTATAGAAACCAGTGATCACCATCCAATCAGGCATTCCATGATGTGGACACTTTCTCAACATTTCCTTATAGCATTCCCAAGCTTCGCACATAGATTCTGTAGGTTGCTGCGCAAACTGAGTAAGAGCACTCCTCATAGCAGCAGTCTTTGCCATTGGGTAAAACTTCACCAGAAACTTTTGCGCAAGATCTTTCCAAGTAGTGATGGACCCAGCTGGTTCAGAATGTAACCAGTCCTTAGCTTTATCCCTCAGTGAGAATGGGAAAAGCCTCAGTTTGATAGCCTCATCAGTCACGCCATTATATTTGAAAGTACTGCAGATCTCGACAAAATTCCTTATGTGCATGTTGGGGTCTTCAGTCGTAGCTCCTCCAAAAGAAACAGAATTCTGCACCATTTGAATAGTGCCTGGCTTGATTTCAGAGGTGTTAGCTTGAATAGCCGGATGAAGAATGCTTGACGGAATGTCATCAATTTTAGGCCGAGAAAAGTCCATAAGAGCTGGATCGGCCGGAATAATACGATCACCCATGATTACTAGTTCTTTCTGCTCACTTCCTGAATCCGAATCTTCAAAATCTATCTTTTCCGGAATATCAAGAACTTCGTCTGTCTCCTCAGTTGTATCTAAAGTCCTCTTGCGAGTACGAGAACGAGTTTGCATAAACGCTCGCTAAAGTACCTGAAACAAAACCGTAAACAATAAGTAACAAAAACGTCTTAATCACTGAGTCCTAACGACCAATGATGGTAAGTACATAAACTAAACAAATACGCCGAGTCCCCGGCAGCGGCGCCAAAAACTTGTTAGGGCGAAAACACGCGCTAATAATACACGCAAGTATACGCGTTCGCAAGTAATATAGAATACTTTCTAGTTCATTCCCACAGAGACTCAGACTAATTATGTTCAATTAAACTCACTCACCAATGTATGTTTACTTCTCAATGTTAAGACAATAACACTTAGAATTGTTAACTATTTATTAACTACAATTAACTACTAAAATTAACCACTTAACTAACACTTCAAATTAACAATATTAAAACACTCATGAGATCATAACTTCATTACTACTTCCTTCAATAGTCATTGTTATTACCCTTAGCATGCAACAGTGATGATATTAATCGAATAACACGAAACTGATAAAAGCCAACTTTCATTGTACTAATACCATTCTACCAAACATCCACAATTAAGATAGAAGTTGAATAGGCATCAATTATGTTGAGTCCCTATATGTCTACAGAAATTGATAACATAATGATTTAAGCATAAGTTATTCCTTTTGATTACACAGGGTGAATAAAACGGTTAGAGTTACCCACTAATCATGCATCATCATACATGAACCTATGCTAGCATGGCAAGTTCTAAATCTCGAGATCCACTGTCGCTTCACAAGAGATTAACACTCTATCTTATATGTTCGCG
Organism: Apium graveolens; assembly: GCF_009905375.1. Taxonomy (NCBI): domain Eukaryota; kingdom Viridiplantae; phylum Streptophyta; class Magnoliopsida; order Apiales; family Apiaceae; genus Apium; species Apium graveolens. Next base: position 247,834,130 of record NC_133650.1, on the reverse strand, counting down.
ACGCACATAAGACGAATATGCACAACCAATACTAGATATAATACAATCATCACACACTAAGGTAATAAATAATTAACTAAAGAATTCCATAGTAAATCCGTTACGATCCCATGATCACGATTAGCCTATGGTAGCACTTATCGTCATCATGGGTTCATATGAAAACATGATAAATAAACACAAGAGAATAATAACTAAACTAATTATATTAAACCAGAGTACGTCACAAGAGTAAATAGGTTCAAAAGCAAGAAAACTAGCATCCAATGTTACAACGAAATAAAGAATCACAAGAAAATATGCATCCTCTTCGTTGCGGTGTGCTAAAACGGTCTTCTTCCTTATCTCCTTCTCTCCTTGCTTAATACAACGATCCAACCTTAGTGAAAACGTCTCTGAATCTACTTATATAGAAGTCCCATAAAACTCAGATTACACAGAAGTTGGAAGCCAAACAGAAATAGAAGTCTAAAATAAATATTCCTTTTTTCCGACCTTGCGCGGCCGCTCAGCATAGCTGAGCGGGCGCTCAGCTTCCTGGGCGGCCGCTCAGGATAGTTGAGCGGGCGCTCTAGGCTGAGCGGACGCTCAGACCCCTACTGGATTTTTTTTGAGTTTGCTCCGTTTCTTCGCTGTAATCCACTCCTTCCTTCCCTCTCGCAATGCTAAACACGTGCCAAGGCTTATTCTTGATGATTACTCCCCCAAAATACAACTATTACCCTGAAATGCACAAACACTAGAAAAACGCATCAAATACATAAAATACTTGATTTCAAGACACCAATTTAAGCTATTTTAAGATGTTCTAAGTGGTATAAAATGCCACTTATCTGTTGTATGTCATATAGTATGAAAGACTGGCCATCTTGAATACAAATATGGTTGTCTCATTCACATCTAAATCATATTCATTCTTTCTTCTTCAATCATGATTCGTTGATTCATGAATCCTTCCGATTGTTTCCTTGTACTTTTATCCTTTACAAAAAGTTTCCAATTAGAATCATATACACAAATTCCTTCTTTTGTAAGATCTATCTTTTGAATATCTTAAAAGAAAGTGAATTGAACCCGTATAGCAGAGGGAGTTATGTGGACAATTGCAAGCCAATAAATGATGGACATATACGTGCAGAGAAAACCATTATGTCAATAACGTGGTTGTTACGAGGACATCAAATCTGAGGCAGAAATCTGTATAACTGATACGTTTCAAGTATGCTATTTTGGCATGAATTGGAGTAGTTAGCGAACCGTATGAAGTAAATTAACTAGAGGAATAAGAAAGTAAAGCTACGTATATCGGATAAGGCAAATGATTGATTGGACAATGGAAGCGAATAAATAAATCATTAATAATACCAAGATACTCGATTAATACGTTGTGAAGATGAAGCATACCTCAATCAGGTGGGAGATATTTGTCATGAAAATTCAAGATCAAAGAAATGAAAGTTACGAAGAAACTTTAAGTGTGTTCATCAAGGGATGGTTGGGCTTTCCCACTCCAGTAAGTGAGTTGTGGTAAAATTGATGCTTATAGCCGGGTCAGCAAAGAAGGTTCAATATGGAAAGACATAAGGGGAGATGAAGGTATGGTGGTTTGACTGCAATAATTTTTAAGATGTGAAGCTTTAAAACCAAATGAACTCATTCGCAAGATTATAATAGTGTTGGTTAAAACCAGGTGTTGATTCTCAGAAGTTGAACAAGTTGACTAATAAGATTAATTGTATGTTTTCAAGGATGGATAAATTGTTAAATTAGATGGCTTGAGTTGAAACACGAACTAAAAGAATTTTATAATAATTTGTAATTGTACTCAGCAGTGATATTATGTTGTAATCAGGAAATATGAAAAAAAAGGTATGATATAATAAGAATTGTTCGCTATAAACTTAAGTTGAACTAGAGACATGGGTTGTACTGATTAATATTATATGAGGTGGTGAAATGGTGAGTTTAGAAAGTGGAAGTGGACTGGTATATTTGAAGGTTGATTGTTGGTTATTTGATTGATTGTTGGTGTTGGCTTGAGCCCGACTGGTAGTCAATAATATAAAGGAGATTCTGCCCAAATTTTTCGGAAAATACCCTACTCTTAAAAATGGAAAGTATACTCCCGTCTGTTATTGGTATTCATGTTGATACTCCAACAGTTGTGATCTCGGTTCTTTAAAGAGATTGCTACAGCCAATCCGACTATATATAATTGGTCTTTGACTTCATTTAGCTAGTCATCACTTGGTGCAATTGATCAATTAAATGAGTTAATTGGTTAATTTTACCAATTAATGGTCAGTTAGATGGAAATCGATTCCAATTAGATTAAGTCAAATTTTGATGTGACTTTCAAATATGGAATCAAAGTAATGAGGAATTTAGAAAGTAAGGTCAATAGTAGAATTCAGAAATTGATGCCAGTGAATGAGGCTTTACTTGGATGAATATGTCCTTCATAATGGACAAGAAAAATAAAAAGTTATTTGTATGGATAAGTGAGAAGAATGTTTTCAAGAGCTAAAGAGTTAAGATAAAGCAACGAGAAGGAAGGAAGAAAAGGAATAAGGGAGATGGAATAAAGCAAAGATTAATAACTACACCAATATGGATTTTACAGTCAAAGAGATTTTATCATCTGCAACAAAGTTGTATCAAAGGATGTCTTGTTTCTAAATTATTTTGATAATCATACAATAAATGATTACCAAGTTTTTCTATTTTGGATGAAGTGTGAGACACAGTTTTAATTCAGTTTCCAATTGATATGGATACTTAGGTTGTTGTTAAATATCGAAAGTGGTATTAATATAGATGATTGATGTTTACTTCAGAATGGGATGTTGTGAGCATCAAAGTTCGTATTAATATCTAATTTGATATGACAGCAAAATGAGTAATATTGTCAAGAGTTCGGTTTTGAATGAGCTATGAGAATGAAGAACGGAAGAACGGAGAAGAGGAATCAAAAGGGTGATAAAGAAACTTTATAAGATGCTAGGATATAGGTAAGATATGGGTAATATGAAAGACAAAGTAAGGTGAAAATTTTTTTTTGGAAATATTTGTAAATTGAGATATGGAATGCATCCCAGTGTACAATCAAGTACCGAGGGCTAAAGGAAAATATCTAGTGACCAGACGTGAAGAGAAAATGGGGGAAATGTAAATAAATGTTATACCTACCCAAGAATTTAGGGCGGAACATCAAAGGCTAGATGGATACTTTTCGCCAGGAGACGTCGTAGTGAAATCACCCGAGGACTAAAGGTGAGGAAAGCGTTAATTGCTTCATTATCGATAGGTTATCCAAACCTAATCATTCTCTTTTATTAATAAACAATTCATCCAATAAGTGGGTTAGTTGTTGCTTGAAGAAATGGGGGTACGTCATCAGATCCAGAAATTTATTATAAACAATCAATATTGTTTGATGTGAGATTTGACAGGAGTAATCAGAATACGATGAATTATGTCGAACCAGAATAATATATATCACTCCAAGATGAACGGACATTAAGTAAGGCGGAGCTAAAAGATAGGAATTTGGCTACGATAGCTCAAGAGATTCAAGCTACTCCAAAAATATGATACAAGACCGAGATGGCAAAGAAGACTTTCTGATAATATGGCACCAAGAAAGAATAAACGTTTATATGTGACTAGATGTCAAGGAAAGCATTGCATTCAGTTTCATATGAGAACTTCTTAGAACCAAAACAAATGATAATATGGGATAAAATATGTTGGTAGTGCCTCCAAGTTAGTGCATTTTCTTCAAAACAGTATGAAAGTTTCGCTCAACAAATATACTCGATTGTGATTCAAGGAAAATAAGATATGGTGATAAGTTTGTGCGTCAACCATATTCAGTCGAGATTTTCTCGTTAGTTTTTAATTTTGAAGTAATTTCGAGAACGTTAGAAATCGAATATGACATGGTTTCAGCATATCATTCGTAGATGGACGAGAAGACTAAGAGAACGATTAAGGAGCCTCGAATGCGATTGGAAGCGATTATAAACTAGGTTAATTGAACAAAGAAACATGTGGGAATGAAGTTCAACAACTAGTACGTATTGTAAACATTCATGAGCACAAATTACTAGAATTAGTAAGAAAAGATAATTAGTATGCATTACGTTGGTCCTTTTGGAACAGTATAATAGACAGGATAAGTGTAAGTAAGTTGGCTTCACCGCCACACGTTTAGCAGATTCATAAGGCATTTATATATGTATATTCAGGAAGAGTAATTTAGCTCCATTATATATAAAATGGAGACTTGAGTTAAGTTAAATGAGCAACAGATAGAACATGATGTCAACAAAAGGCTGTTAAGTAATGAGTGATGCTGCGAGTAAAAGTTTATGAAAAGTTGTAAGGTTGAGGGATCAACCTGAGAAAATGAAAGTGAGATACTTGAATGTATCAATATCTGGTCCTTAGTGGGATTCTGAGGACAGAATCCTTTTAAGGGGGGAAGGATGTAATATCAGGGATATCGCGTGTAATTATTTTTATCAATAAATAATTATTATGTGATTATTATGTGATTTTTGGTAAATTATCTGATGATTGGCGCTGATATGTGGGTGTTTATATGTAATAAGATATGGGTATGTTAATTTTAATATGTCCAGAATAAAATATAGATAATTAAGATATATATGAAGAACAAACGATTATTGTAAATAGATGATCGGAGTTTGGAACGTTTCGCCGGCGATGGATTTTCCCGTCGATATTCCGGCCAACCGATAAGGTTTTTGATAGTTTGGTTTGCAGCATCGTGATTATCTCGTCCTGTAGAAGAAATCTGCACATTTTTGTCAAGTTCTGGGCACGTTGTCTCGCCAGCGGTGGCCGGAGACGGCGACGGCAACATCGCCAAAATGCAATTAGGCCACTGAGTTTTCAGTATATTTTCATTTTAGCCCCTAGGATTTTAAAAACTGACTCTGTTTAATTTTATTTTAAAAATTATATTTTGATTACTTTTAAAAATTAGAAAAATATTTATTTAATTATTTTAAATTCAGAAAATTGTTTTAAATATTTATTTATTCAAAAATAAATCAAAATTATTTTATTAATTAATTTTAATTATTTTTTAATTATTTTAATTAGTTGATTAATTTATAGTTAATTAATTAATTTAATTAATTCTTAATTTTATTTAATTTAATAATTAGATTTAATTATTTGATATTGATTTGAAAAATAGTTTCGAGCTTTAAAATATTATTTAAAATTATTTTCAAGGCTCGATAATCATTATAAATTATTTTAAAGACAGATTCAAGTGTTCAAACTCTATTATTTAATTATAAATTGATTCGGAGTCCCGTTTTAATTTTGAAAAGAGTTCAAAAATTCATAATAAATACCTGAAAAATCATTTTAACCCCAAATCTTATTTGAATAATTATTTTAATTGAATATCTTACGTGCTACGTGTTAAATGTGATCTGATTGATGCATAATGTGACTATACGTGCATTGTTTGACTGTTTTTGCTATAACTTTCAATCCGTGCGTCGGATTTGGGTAAAACGAAGGGTAGATACAAGCTTATGACGTCTACGTGACGATTATAATGATATGAGATTGAGTATTGATAGATACTTGTGATGCCTAGCAGAGTAAACAAGGCATAGAAAAGAAAGCCAGTGATTAGTAAATAGAACTGAAGCGTAGAAAGAGAAGGCGATTGATTGATAAATAGAAGCAAGACATAGAAAGAGAAGGAAAGTGATGGAAAAGTAAAACTGTTAGATGAGGACAAGTAAAGTTTGAAATCATCGGTGATAAGGCAAGTACTTCTGAACTTTCTTCCAGATATATTGCAAATATTTTCAAACTTTCTTATAACATTTTGCTATTATTCAAAATAACTCTTGTTTTATATTACAAGTGCTTTAAACTATTCATCCTTGAACCCTGATTCTTATTGATCTTAAGCCATAAACCTTATTCTTCATAAACCACTGATTGTTAAATTCTCAGATACGAGCCAAACACAAACGATACTACTCCACAAATACATATCTACCACATACTAATTTCTGATATTGAATTGCTTGACATACCAACCCTTATTCCTTGTTTAACAGAAGACCAATCCTTGTAACCCTTGAACCCTTGGTCTTATATTTTATGATTCTTTTCTTGATTGGAAGCCAATCATTTGAATTCCTTGTTATACCTTCTTGATATTGTGAATCACCTTATGCTTTAAGATAAATGTTGTTTATAATTCGGCTTATTGAATTACATTGTTTATCATATTGTTATTCTAGAATTGGATTATTTTTAAATGTAGACCAGATTCGTGGTCGGGCCAGATTCGTGGTCGGGCCAGATTCGTGGTCGGGCCAGATTCGTGGTCATAATAGGCCAATGTGTGCCTTGGATCCAGTATATAGAGCAAAGTTGGGAGCCTTGCTCAGTGTTAGTGCGTGACTGATCAGGAGTCTAACCTTGGTTTTTTAAAATAAAAAGTGAATATCCAATTCGAATCATTGCTTATTCAGAAACTTGATTCTTCTGAATCATTTCAATTGGTAATTATTTAACCTAGATTATTGCTGTTATGACTTACTGAGCTAGTTAGCTCACTCTTGCAAACCTTTTTATGGTTTCAACAGTTAAAAATGAAATTGTTGGTAACGTGGATTCCCACTCCAGTGTGCGAGCTAGGATTCCTGGTTAAGTTGGATTGAGTTAGCAGGAGCTTTATATTGTAGATGAGTTATGCAAGATTGTAAGCATGATATCATTAGCAATTGTAAGTTGAACTATTTGGGATTTGGTGTGATGTAATAAAAGTTAAGGTGATGGCTTGTTTTCATACTTAAACCTGTTGTGATCCGTGGTTGTGTAAAGAAGGGTCAAAGCATATAATACTTTATATACAGGTTTATATATTGTGGTGTTTGTGTTGTGATCCCCAAACTTCTGACCCGGGTTTGGAGGGCGTTACATTAGCTATAGCAGCTAGGAAGTCCATCAATTGTATCAATTGCGTGTGATGAGAACCGTTAGATATAATTTTAAAAATTATTATATAAAAAGTATAATGTTCGAATCCTATCAGCAATATATTAAAATTATGATTACAATATATAATGATAAAAATTATCGTGGTGCATTGTAAAATTATTATACTAAGGGTATAAGGTTCGAATCACAACTGTAATATATTAAAAAAATATATTTTACAATATATAAGATAAAAATAATTGTGCATCGTATGGGATATATACTAGTAATATAATAACATGAATGAGTTATATTCTGGTTCAATGATTATCCCCTTATTTTGGTTATTAAAAATAAATAAAAATAGTGTTGCACACATGCTAAAACTACTAAATTGCTAAATTACTAGATATAATTTCTTTATCTCGCTAAACTATGACAAAAACTTCTCTTACTAAACTACGATCACAACTCATTCATTATTTTTTTATTATTATTACTAGCTTTACAATTTGTGCGATACACGGGTCTTCATTAATATTTTTATATTATTTAAAATTATAATAAATTTTTTATCATTACTTTATTAGTATATTTATAAATAATAATATAAATATTTGTTGTTAGCGGGATTCAAACCTGAATCTTGGGTAGTATATAAATAATTATATAAATATTTATTGTTGGTGTGATTTGAACCTGAGAGTTTTAGTATTGTATAAATAATAATATAAATATTTTTTAAATAATTATATAAATATTTGATGTTGGTTGGATTCGAACATGAGAGTTTTAGTATTGTATAAATAATAATATAAATATTTATTGTTAGCGGGTTTCGAACCTGGGAGTTTGAGTAGTGTATCTTCTTTTAGTATTTGAATCTTACGGTTTAAATCACTTCACTAAAAAGATCCGACGATCATAAATGGGGATAACCAAACCAACCAAAAAAAGATATACCAAATTATACTGTGCGATGCACGGGTCTTCATTAATATTTTTATATTATTTAAAATTATAATAAATATTTTTTGGATCATTACCTTATTAGTATATTTATAAATAATGATATAAATATTTGTTGTTGGCGGGATTCGAACCTGAATCTTTGGGTAGTGTATAAATAATAATATAAATATTTCCTGTTGGTAGGGTTCGAACCTGGGAGTTTTAGTATTGTATAAATAATAATATAAATATTTGTTGTTGGCAGGATTCGAACCTGGAAGCTTGAGTAGTGTATATTCTTTTAATATTTGAATTTAACGGTCCTGGTCACTTGATTAAAAAAATTATATAAATAATAATATAAATATTTGTTGTTGGTAGGATTCGAACCTGGGAGCTTGAGTAGTGTATATACTTTTAGTATTTAAATTTAACGATCCTAATCATTTGATTAAAAAGATCTGACGGTCATAAAAGGAGATAACTAAACCAACCAAAAAAACTCATACCAAATTATACCATATTCTGTTTATTATAGTATATTAGCCGAAAACTCGTGCGATGAACGGATCACACATTTTTTTATTTTATATATATATATTTTTTAAAAAATTTAGTTAAATTCTTAAATTTGTTCATTTTAAATTTTAAATTATACGACTCCATGATAATTATATTAATACATATATATATATATGTTCATAATTTTTTTGAACATTTAAACCTATTGAAAGTAATAGTTTCGGTACCCGGAAAATATGTTATTTTTATTATTTTATTCAAAATAAAAATACAATGTCTCCTAGGACCTTAAAAAGAAATTATTTTAGCGAGTTATTACTTAATCGTTTGATTATAAGAGCTATTTTAAAAAGACAATATTACTAAATGAATGATACAGTTTTATTAATAATTTTATGTGACTATGCGTGTTTTAAAAAAATAGTAATTATATTTTAATTAAAAGTTAATCTTTAATTCAGATCTATGTGATACGAAATATGCATAGTTTGACATTAATTTGATTTACTGTGAATCAGTGGTTTATATTAATTTTATTTTAACCCGAGGCCCATTATACCGACAAAATCCAAATTATAATTTTTAATTTAATTTATTTTTTTTAAGTCAAGATCCATAAGATAATTTTGTTTTAGTCTGCATAATTATTATATATTATTTTATTTTATAGTTAGTTGAGTAATATTTTTATTTTAATTTTGTGTGTGTTTTGATCAATTGTATAATATATTTTTCGTGGAAGAATAATATATATATAATTTTGTTTATCATATTTCAATAGTATAATTTTATAGTCTAATCATTAATAATTATTATTTCGTCTTAGCCTGAGACCCATTATATAAAGCAAATCCAATTCATTATATTTAGTTTGCTTAAATTTATTTTAGCTAGAAATATCAATTAGAATAATATAGAACTCGATATAATAGAATTTAAATTGGCAGAAGAAGTTAACTTTAATATCAATTATAGTGATGTAGAGTTCAATATAAAATGAGATTTAAATTGATGGAGGAAGCTAACTTTAATATCAATTAAAATTAGAATTGACTGGACAACACCAATTACAATTAAAATAAATAGGTAAGGGTAATTAAGTATTTTCAGCAAGTACCGGCCGACCGACTACCAAACTTTTAATGTTTCGTCTATTATAATATAGTATAGATTATAGATTATAAATCTATAATTGTTATAAATTTATATAAATATATTAAAATTAATATATGATTGGATAGACATATCAAAATTTATTTAAATATTAACGGAACTCGTGTATCGCACGGGATTTAAACTAGTTATTTCTAAAAAAAGGATACACGTGTACTGTTTCCGGTCTATCAACCACCTATTTTTTTAATATCTTATTTTTATTAATAATTAAATTATCTTAAAATACATTTTTTTTCAAGCCGGAGATAAGATTATAACTTAAATGAGTATTAATTTTAATAATTAGCTTCTAGCTAAAATTACAATAAATAATTTAAATTATTATTTACTAATTATATAATAATATTATTGATACCCTTATAATTTTAATGATCACATTGTTAACAAGCTTATAGCTTGTTCAGTTATCCTATTAGCAAGCTGATTATAATGCTAGCAAGCTAACAATGTTTCAGGTAACTTTTAGATACCGCTGGGAACTCATTCAGGATAAATATAACTTGCGGATTTCAAGAAAATTTAATATGAATGAGTTGTGTAAGGCCTCTATCATATATTGTATGTGTTTAAATATATTAGATATCCTCATATATTCAAACTCTTTTGTACAAACCATTTCCTATTTTCTAGTAAGTTGTTTTCAAACGCTTTTATCCAAACAACTTACTTAAAGATTGATATTAGATTTAAACTATAGATAGGCGTTTTCTAAACGATTTTATATCTATCTTATATTTAGTTTAAAAGTATTTTGGATTATCTTAACATTTGATTTTAAACAAACTAATCGTCATACTTGGTCAAGATCGGAAGTTGTGTTAATTATTTGAATGTTAACTTAATCTATAAATACACTTGGGTATACTTTCTTTTGAGGCTGATCCACGAAATATACACAATATCATATAAGAAAATACAACTTTGCATACATTGAATATTCATATTTTGAGCTCTAATTTATTCATATATATTTATATACATAGGGTTCATAGTTTCGGTTATAATTTCTATTTAAAACTTATATTATTTAAGGTGTAAACATTTGTTACTGAGTAGTTGAGCTTGGACAACAAGGGTTCAGGGAGTTAAATTTCTAGAGAAGGCTTTACAGGTTTGGTATAGGGTTTATTGGGCAATTCACTTAAGAAAACAGGTGTTATCGGCAAGCTGCTACTAGGAATAAGAGATAAAGGGAGATATATTATTGAATCTTGTAATCGTATTATTTTAGTGTGTTGTGTATATGTTGTGTACTTGATGATTTCATGAACAAAACACCTTGGTAGATTTTACTTAGTGATATTATGTAGCACTTGACGGATAAGATTTATAGTCCCGACGGATGACTCATTATAGTCCCGACGGATGATGACTTATTATCCATCGAGTGAGTAGCTTATGTAACAATAAGTCTGTAGCACATTTCTGCATACACCATTGTATAGATTCTGTAAGTAGTATTCAAGTCATGTTGACTTTAACTAGATATGCAGAAAAGGTTGATTAATTGTACATAGATGATGTCTTGTAATTCTGCATAAATGAAATGAAGTCAAGTGCCAGGTTGCTACCCGACGGATAAACTACAATGAAGTCGACGGATGATCAACTAGACAACCCGACGAATGATCAATAACTCGACGGATGATCATGAACCTGACGGATAAAGAATTCAAATATCTGTTGACAGTGACAACACAGTCACATGCCTCGAGTGGATGCAAATGGAATGTGGTAGCCTATTCAACTAGGTTTTCGAGAACAAAGAAGCATTGTCATTTCCATGCTATTATGAAGATATTTAAAGATGTTGGAATAGAGCAATGAAGTAGCATTATAATAGACTAGATAGTTTTGTTTTATTATCCTGTCTCATTACTTTGTAATCTTGGTGATATATAAACCAAGAAGTAGCAACTAAGAAACTATCGAATCTAAGATACAAGCAGAGAAACATTTGTAAGCAGAATTCTTAGCATTTCTCTGTATCCTTAGTTGTTCAATTGTTGTAAGCAGCTGTGAGTATTTTGCATACAGGGTTCTCTCGATATATAATATATATCTCTGGTGGAATCATTCAAATCCACCGGAAAGTTTTTAAAGACTCTTGTCCTTAATTACATGTGTTTTGATTCATTTAAATAACTATTCCGCATTGTGCTAATCAATACACACTTATACATATATTCGAGCTAAAACATTTTTATCTCAAGAAAAAGTTTCAAGAATTCCATTCAACCCCCCTTCTGTAATTCTTGTCAATTTGTTAAGGGACTAACAATTGGTATCAGAGCAAGCTCTTAACTTACAAAGAGTTTAAAGATCAAAACAATACAACAAGATGAACAAGAAGGATGTTGGAGTCAAGATCCCTTTTCTGGATAAAGATAATTACCATCATTGGAAGGTAAAGATGCATCTTTATTTGTTTTCTCAAGATGAGGCCTATGTTGACTGCATAGAAAGAGGCCCTCATGTTCCAATGAGAGCTGCAACAGGAAACGTGCCATCAGTCCCCAAGCCAAGGCATGAATGGTCTGATCCTGACATTGAACAAGTCAGGAAGGATAAAAAGGCCATGAACATCCTGTTTAATGGAGTTGATGGAGATATGTTTGACAACATTATCAACTGCAAAACTGCCAAGGATGTTTGGGATACAATACAGATCATCTGTGATGGCACTGAGCAAGTTAGAGAAAACAAGATGCAGCTTTTGATTCAGCAATATGAGCATTTTCATAATGAAGAAAGTGAGTCTCTCACTGACATTTTTAGTAGGTTTCAAAAACTACTAAATGCTCTAAAGTTGCATGGAAGGGTCTATCAGACAAAAGACTCCAATCTGAAATTCCTTAGATCTTTTCCAAAGGAATGGAAACCAATGACAGTCTCATTAAGAAACTCACAAGAATATAAGGAGTTTACTTTGGAGAGACTGTATGGCATCCTGAAAACTTATGAGCTTGAAATAGAGCAAGATGAGAGGATGGAAAGAGGAAAGAAGAAAGGAGGATCCATTACACTAGTTGCTGAGTTGGAAAAAGAGAAGGAAGTGAAGATGGAAGCTGTTGAATCAACTTCAAGGGTCTGTGAGAACAAGGGCAAAGGGCTTGCAGTAGAAAGTGAAGATTCTTTGAGCCAAGATGACATGGAGGACATTGATGAACACCTAACATTTCTTTCCAGGAGATTTTCCAAGCTCAAGTTGAAGAAGAACTTTGGAGCAGCCAAGCGAAATAGAAACATGGTGGATAAATCAAAATTCAAGTGTTTCAAATGTGGCTTGGCAGGGCATTTTTCCAATGAATGTAGGAAGTCAGATTCCCGTAAGAAAAAGTTTGAATCTGTGGATTATAAGCAAAAATACTTTGAACTGATCAAATAAAAGGAAAGGGCTTTCATAACACAAGAAAATGACTGGGCAGCAAATGGTCTGGATGAAGATGAAGATGTCAGCTATGTCAATCTAGCCCTAATGGCCAAGTCTGATGAAACAGAAACAAGTTCTTCAAGTAATCAGGTAATTACTACAAACATTGCACATCTATCTAAAGCTGAGTGTAATGATGTCATAAATGACATGTCTACAGAGTTATATCATTTGCGTGTTATACTTAAGTCTCTTACTAAAGAAAATGCTAAAATCAAAGAAAATAATTTGTTTTTGAGTGAGAGAAATAATGTGCTTGAGTCTCAGTTCATTGATTTTGAAAAGTTAAGAATTGATTGTAAAATTGCCAAGGAAGAATTAACTGAGTCCTTGAAGAAAGAAGAAATTTTAAAGAAGAACCTCGAGTGTGAACAAGAGGTGATTAAGGCATGGAAAACATCCAGGGATGTCCATGCTCAAATCACCAAAGTTCAAGGAATTGAGTCTTTCTGTGATGCAGCCTGGAAAAAGAACAAAGAGAAACTAGAACCAAATTTGGTAGATGGAGTGCTAACAGATGTAGACTCGACGGATGATGAGGATCATCCGTCGGATAACAAAAAGGGTTATCCGTCGAATGATGAAAATCCTCATCCGTCGGTTGTGAGTAAGCCTATTAGTAAAACCAAACTTGTTAAGCTGAATGAGAAGTATGGGACTATTTCCAAGAACTTTGTTTCAGGAGAATCGAGTCAAGTTAAGAAAGGGAAAAAGGCTAATGTTGGTCACATGACTGCCAAACAGTTAAGTGACAGACTTGAAAAGATTGAGGTAAAAACAGAGACTAAAAAGAAAAACAATAGAAATGGTAAAGTAGGGATTAACAAACACAATAACTACACCTGATAAATATGCTCCTAGAAAAATCAGTGTCAAGTATGGTAGTGTAAATCATTTGTCTGTTAATTGCAAATCTGCCATGCCTACTTCCATGTCTGTGCCACCTCAATTTCCTAACATGAATGCCATGCCTCCCATGCATATGAATGCTATGTATACAAAGAATATGAATGTACAGTTTGCTAACATGCCATTTGCACCTAATCCTTATTATGCTGCATTTAGTATGCTACAGATGCCATTTAGCATGCCTTACTGGAATAACATGTTTACTAACAGCATGCCATTCCCTGTTGATTATAATATGCATGATAATTCTGTTGCAATGAATGGTTTCAAAGGCCCGACTCAAATGACTGAGGATGAATCTGATATCCCTAAGTCAAATGAGATAAAGCCTAAGAAACAGAAAAAGAAAGCTAACAAGGCAGGACCCAAGGAAACTTGGGTACCAAAATCAACTTGATTTGATTTTGATGTGTGCAGGGAAACAGAAAGAATCTTTGGTACTTGGATAGTGGTTGTTCAAGACACATGACTGGTGATTCTACCCAGCTCACAGAGTTCAAGGAGAGAGTTGGCCCAAGTATTACTTTTGGAGATGACAGCAAGGGTTATACTGTGGGATATGGCTTGATTTCAAAGGATAATGTCATCATTGAGGAGGTTGCCTTAGTGGATGGTCTCAAACACAATTTCTTGAGTATCATCCAGCTTTGTGATAGAGGTAACTCGGTAACCTTCAATTCAGAAGCCTGTGTTATGACTAAAAAAGAAGCAACAAAGTGTTTCTCATGTGTACCTAGCTGATTTCAACTCATCTAATATAGAATCTGTTACTTGTCTTCTCAGTAAAGCAAGTCAGGATAAAAGTTGGCTATGGCACAAGAAGCTATCCCATTTAAACTTCAAGACCATGAATGAGCTAGTAAAGAAAGAACTGGTTAGAGGCATTCCTCTAGTGGAGTTTTCTAAGGATGGACTGTGTGATGCCTGCCAAAAAGGGAAGCAGATTAAAGCATCATTCAGGAAGAAACTTGATTCAACAATTGAAGAACCTTTGCAATTGCTACACATGGATTTGTTTGGACCAGTCAATGTGTTGTCCATTTCAAGGAAAAGATTTTGCCTAGTAATTGTAGATGATTTCTCAAAGTTCTCTTGGACATATTTCCTAAAGTCTAAAGATGAGGCTAGTGAAATCATCATCAATCACATAAGTCAAATCAATAATCATCCTGATTTCAAGGTTAGAAGAATCAGGAGTGACAATGGAACTGAGTTCAAGAATTTTGTCATGAGAGCATTTTGTGGGGAAAATTGCATGAATTTTCAGCAGCAAGGACTCCACAACAGAATGGAGTAGTGGAAAGGAAGAACAGATCACTTATTGAAGTTGCAAGGACAATGCTTGAAGAATCTAAACTGCCAACCTATTTCTGGGTTGAAGCTGTAAATACTGCATGCTACACTCAGAATATTTCTCGGGTTAATCAAGCAAGATGCATGACTCCCTATCAATTGTTCAAGAACAAGAAGCCAACTCTAAATTTTCTTCATGTCTTTGGCTGCAAGTGCTATATTCTGAGAAATCAAACTGATCAAAATGGGAAGTTTGATGCTAAAGCAGATGAGGGGATTTTTGTTGGATATGTTGTTGGTAAAGCATATAAAGTCTACAATCTAAGAACCAATATTATTGTGGAATCAATACATGTTATGTTTGATGATAAAAAGATTGAAAGACTACAAGATGGAGATTATCATGAGAGCCTCAAATTTGACAATGTGGAGATGGTTAGTGATGATAGTGATGATGAAAGTGATCAAGAAACTGTATCTAAGGATAATGCAGAAAAATCCACTACCAATGAAGCACAAAACTCAACATCTGTCGAGTTGCATAATGCTTCATCCGTCGGGAGGCAATCTGCGTTATCCGTCGGGAGACAACCAGCCTCATCCGTCGGTACTCAAAACTCACCATCCGTCGTGTGACGCCCTCAATCTCGGGGTTAGGAAATGAGGACTCGCACAACTCTAATCTAATAATTAAATATGCATAAACCCTGATTAACTACTAACAGGATCAACAGGATAAAGTATGAGACAAGATTACAACTACCAATCACAAAATATAACTTACAAACCCAAAAATATTATTAAATAACCAACGTCGATCCCGGCTGAGAACCGACAGATAACCCATTGTATCTTTATACACTTCTTTCTAGGTGCGAGCTCACTCATAAATACCACTACCTGCTCTGGCAACCGGAAGCCCTCAACACGGTAGGGACCACCAGGTACGCTATTACGAGCAGTGCGCCTAAGCCTGGCCATCTTCTTGCTTAACTACCATGGTTAGATTAAAACAAAACAAATGAGTATAAAACTCAGCAAGTAACTATACAGTAGTTCTACAATATCAAATCACAATATGCTTTACCAAACTCAGGGCCTTTATTTGATCTAGGTGGCAGATTTCCATCTTTTGGGTTAAGGAAAGGTTTCTGAAGAAAAGTGTGGGGCTTTCAAGGAACAAGGCTCAAAGCAGGATGAAAGCCGACATTCATCACAAATCATTAAAGGATCAAAATAGATCTTTCGATAGAGGAAAGCAACATTATTTCAAGATATAGAATCAGTTATATGATCAGCAATTTCAAAAATCAGGGTTCTCGAGCTTTAAGCTCCACAATAACATAATCAACTCTTTTCAAAGCAATATAAACCATTTTCATTTTCAAAATCAATTTACTAGAACAAAAGTTTCAGTTCCCCTTTTTAAATAATCACTTAGAACCCTTGATTAGATCACTTTATCTTTCCATTTCATTATATACGGGTGATCAGCCTGTATCGACCTCCATTCCGGTCTTTAAGGTACCAATCGGCATAATTTCAGCCTTAAGTTGGACTAGCCCCGCTAGCCTCTTACCTTGACTGGACTAGTCCCACTAGCCTCTTACGTCCCAATCCAATCCATCAGGAATTCATTTGGAAAACCTTGAGTTGGAAAAATAAATAGGTTTTCTAAAATCCATTTTTATCATTACCAAGCATTTGAAATCATTCGACTCTTTCAAGTCGAAACTCATTCTTAAATCAGATTTTAAGGAAATAAAGTTCAGGGAATTCAAGGATACGCAAGGAACAATTCATAAGAATTCTGTATCAGGGATAACAAGGTACTAAATTAGAAGGATCAACATTTGTTTAGGGATCAATAGGGTGATCAAGAGAAACAGGGTATCATTAAACAGGGTTAACAAGGATAATCAAAAAGGTTCAATATAATTCATGGCTTAATAGGTAACTTGAACAGAAAGGACAGATTATCAAAGGGTGAAATCAATAGGCTCGTCAATAACAGATTTTCAAGAACAAGGGTACTTTAAATCAATATCAGCGTTTCATAAAGCAAGGGTTTCATACTTAAACAGTTCAATACTCTACATGGTATGAACAACATTCTCTTTATAACCATTTACACAAGTAATCAGCGTTACTTGCCTGAATTTGCTTTCCTGAAGGTTGAACTACTGCCACCTAGTAAATCCTTTCCTTTCCTAGCCTGAATGCCCTCACACTCTGAATCTACAATAAAACCAAAATCTTAATCAGATTTTCAACTCTCGTTCCCGGAACGATCACTCTAAACGATCACTCTAAACGATAACTCGACTATATCTTTGACTCGAGCATACGAATATAGCTTATACATGTAAGCACATAGCACATAGCATATCTCTTTTTCATAACTTTTATATCCTTATACACTTAACAACCAAAGCGTATTCGCTCAACCTTGGCTATTTTTCAATTACACTAATATAGCTCTTTTTACGACCATAGCTATCACTTATAACTCTTAATAATAAACGATTTAATTTCCTTTTTCCTTCATTCCTTAATTCGAACCATACATACAAAACACAACCAAGTATACTCAATTTCAACCTCATATAATCAAACACAACTAATACAATTCACAAGGGTCATTTAGCACTTAAACTTATCCCTTTTTAATCAAAAATCCGAATCCTAATTACATTAAGATTCGAAATTAACACTTTCTTTTGATTATTAAAATTCGATCATAAAAACCATCCAATCTTTATCATGCAATCAATTTCTCACTAGTCATTAAGATAATTGGCAAGAACCTACTTAGTTCCTCCTTTTTACTACTAAGACCCATTCGGGTTTTTCCATAAATCAAACATGCAAGAATCAATTTGACATGCAAAGTTATATACCACATTTCCACTTATTTTAATCCCTTATTAAATCATTCTATCCATTACATCACCCAACCATGCATTACTTAGCAACTTCATCTTAATCATCAACATGCATCCTCTTATTCATCAAACTAATCCTTTTTTTAAACCAATTTCCATTCGGCAAGACTCAAATTTACAACTCAAGGACAAATCAATGACATGCACATCTTGATCTTCTTTAAAACTAGTATACAATCACTTTTAGGCCTTATAAACTTAGTTTTTACCAAGATTAACTCACAAAAATCAAATACCTTTTCTTATCAACAACCATTCGAACCAAAACATACATACATGCTCACATACAATCCAAATTCAACTCTTCACTATATCAAATACTCATTTTCATAGATTAAACCAACTAAATCTCTTAACACAAATCCAAGAATTCGATTTCTCCTAAATCACAACATGCATGCATCATCTCAAGTTTATAAATCATAAATCAATTGTAATTATTCTATACTTTCTATTAACAACTATCCATCATCGATTTCATTGTCAAAAATCAACTTGATCTCTTTAAAAACAAAAACCCATTCGGCTATATAGAAAAACACCACATGCAACCACTAAAATTAGAGTGTATTTAGTCTAGAGTTCAGTTTACACATCATAACTCACCACCGGTTCACCGGAGTTCATCACCGGTGGCGGTGGCTTCACGGTGGTGCCCTCATTCGAGGGTGTCCAACCACGAAACCCCCGATTTCCGTCAATTACGCAAAATAACTAACATGCACATCTTTTCTATCATTTGTTTGCAAAGAATCAAGCTTAAACAAGATGACATTAATCAACAACAAGAAGAACCATGTGGTTTTCAGGTGAACACACACACCGAGCACACACAACACACACACATCGACATGCAAGCTTAATCACACACATGCACACAAATTAAAGCTCTTGTATGGAATAAGGATGAAGATTCATGGAGTGTTTCAAAGAATTAGATAGGGAGAGATAATATACCGAGAGGAATAAGAGAGAGAGAGAGAGAGAGAGAGAGAGAGAGAGAGAGAGAGAGAGGAGAGAAGAGAAAGTGAGTGCACAAAAGAAAGAAAAGAAAGGAAAGTGGGTTATATATACCACTTAGAAACAAGGGCAATTTGGTAATTTACTAACTCTCTTTTTAACTCACTCATTCCTTTTCTTTTTACTCAAATGCAACAAAATTCAAATATAAAATATATATCTCTCGGGAAGTCGAGGATTATTGAAAATGACAATTTTAACACGTAGGCCTCGAAATTAGCTTTTTAACCATTACTCATAATGAATTTTTGAGCAAACGGTTGATTTTATATGAATTTCGTAAACTTGCTTTAATAAATACATTTTTCTAATAAAATCAATTTAGAAATGCAAAGACCAACAATTAAATTCACTCATCATTTTTAAAAAGTCTCTAGGACAATTATGAAGATCACATAACAAATCCCATGTTTTTATCTTATTCGGATGATTTTATAAAAATGCATGAAAGTTAATTAAACCTTTATTTAAATCACGTAATTCCTTTTAAAATTCACAAAATTGACACAAAACACATAGTCATGCACATAGTCAAGCAATCATACATATACAGTCACATAACGACTTAGGTCTGATCATAGAATTTATCCTTCTTTATTCTTTATCCTCTTTTACGCGTACCGGGTCACGTTCAGCCTGACGGCCCGACGCTCAGCGTTTCGATTACACTTCCCATTATCTTTACCAATCAATACGTCACTTAGGACGAAATACTTTATTTACTCATTCATTTCATTCAATCGCACATAATTCACATTTTATATTCTTTAATTCCATATTAGGACGGGTTCCGTTCTACCTGACGGCCCGACACCACAGCTTATCTTTTAAGCTGACCCTTTAAATTGGAACGTTTTTATCCACGCTCCTAAACTCTAGTATACAGATAAGACAATTAATCATCACTTAGTCTCATAATTATAATCATATCACATATCACATTCTTTATTGACTTAATTACGTCGCAAAATTCTCAGTCGTCACACGTCGGGTCATCAAGAGAAGCTGGAAATCAAGATAGATCACCTGTAGAAAGTTCCCATTTCTCAAATCAAAGATTCATAAACTCAGGGGGAGTTTCTAACAATCAAAACTCAATCACACATCAAGACAACAATGAGGCCTCTTCATCTAGATCTAATCTACCTCAACAAAGAAAATGGACAAAAGATCACCCCTTTGAGCTTATTATTGGTGATGTTTCTTCTAGAGTTCAAACAAGGAGAGCAACTCAAGAAGGATGTCTATACAGTAGCTTTCTTTCCAAGGAAGAGCCAAAGAAGGTAGAAGAAGCTTTGTTGGATCATGATTGGATTTTAGCTATGCAGGAGGAACTAAACCAATTTGAAAGGAATAATGCATGAAAGCTGATGCCCAAGCCTAAAGAAAAGAATCCAATAGACACCAAATGGGTATTCAGAAACAAGATGGATGAAAATGGAAAAGTAGTCATGAACAAAGCTAGATTGGTTGCTAAGGGCTATTGTCAACAAGAAGGAATAAATTTTGATAAAATATTTGCTCCTGTTGCAAGACTTGAAGCCATCAGAATCTTCTTAGCCTATGCAGCCCATGCCAATTTCAGGGTCTATCAAATGGATGTCAAAAGTGCCTTTCTGAATGGAGATTTGGAGGAGGAAGTCTATGTTAGTCAACCTCCTGGTTTTGAAGATCCAAATTTTCCAGATCATGTCTATTATCTTTTGAAAACACTTTATGGACTGAAGCAAGCACCTAGAGCCTGGTATGACACTTTATCAAAGTTCCTTTTGGAAAATCACTTCACAAGAGGTACTGTAGATAAACCTTTATTTTTCAGAAATGTTAATGGCTCTAGTATACTTGTTCAAATTTATGTAGATGATATTATTTTTGGCTCTACAGATGAGAAACTTTGCAAAAAGTTTGCCAAACTGATGCAAAGTAAGTATGAAATGAGTATGATGGGAGAACTGACTTACTTTCTTGGTTTACAAGTTAAGCAAGTTAGTGATGGAATATTCATTAGTCAAACTAAATACATTCTTGACCTTTTAAAGAAGTTTGATCTAGTGGATTGCACATCTGCAAAAACTCACATGGCCACTGCAACTAAGCTTGAATTAAACATTACTGAAAAGTGTGTGGATATTTCAAGTTATAGAGGCATGGTTGACTCACTTCTGTACTTAACAGCTAGTAGGCCAGATATAATGTTTGCTACATGTTTATGTGCTAGATTTCAGGCTGATCCTAGAGAATCTCACTTAATAGCTATTAAGAGAATTTTCAGATATCTCATGGGAACACCAAAAACTTGGCATTTGGTACCCTAGAGATTCTGGTTTTGATCTAACTGGTTATTCAGATGCAGATTATGCAGGTTGTAGAATTGATAGAAAAAGTACAACAGGAACCTGTCAATTTCTAGGAAACAAGCTTGTGTCCTGGTTCAGTAAAAAGCAAAATTCAGTTTCTACTTCTACAGCTGAAGCTGAATATATTGCTGCTGGTAGTTGCTGTGCACAGATATTATGGATGAAAAATCAATTGCTAGACTATGGTTTGCAAGTTGAGAGGAATCCTATTTTATGTGATAACACAAGTGCAATTGCCATCACTGAAAATGCAGTACAACATTCAAGGACAAAGCACATAGATATTAAGTACCACTTCATAAGGGAACATGTAATGAATGGTACTGTGGAACTACATTTTCTTCCAAGTGAGAAGCAGCTTTCAGATATCTTTACCAAGCCACTGGATGAATCCACCTTTTCAAGGTTGGTAAGTGAGTTAGGAATGCTTAATTACTCTTAAATCTATATGAGTTAATTTGCAAGTTGAAATGCAGCCAGAAATTTAATTGATTTTTCAGTCTTGGATGAAATTTTAGCTAAGTCAAAATTTACATCTCGACGGATGATCTTTATCCATTGAGTTTGATCATCCGCCGGTATACTATTTGCTAATAAAAATCAATTATTTTTCTGGAATATTTTATGTCTCGACGGATAACAGTTTATCCTCATCCATCGAATTGTCTTAATCTCAGCCGTTAATTCCCTATACATTATCCATCGAGTATACTTACAGTTTGTAAGCATAACACGACGGATAATGGGTGGAATTTTTATAGTTTATTTTTAAACGGCTATTTTAGGCCATTTCTATTGGTTACTTTATTTTACTTTATTATTTTTATCAGTTATTTTTGAGATAGTATAAAAGTTTATTTCATTTCAATCGCTTTTCTTTATCATTCTCAATTCAACTGCTCTAATTTCATTCTCTCTCAAAGCACTTACTCTCTTTCTCTTCAAGCTCTTATTCTCTAACAATGGCACCTGTTGTAAAGATTATGTCTCAAACTGGGTTCATTTATGAGAAGAACAATTTCACTGCACTAGTGAACACGGGTATTCAGCAATCTGGTGACTATCACAAGATGATGGACTTTGTGAAGAATTGCAAGCTCAATTATGCCATGCTGGAATCACCCACAATCTTCTGTGAAGTTGTTGAAGAGATGTAGACCATTGCTACCTACAACTCTACAGATAAGACCATCACACTCACCATTAAAGGTAAAGATTTCTGTATCAGTAGTGATGTTATAAAAGCATGTTTCAAAATTCCTGATGACAATGTGACCTCACCACACACTGACACTGATATAATCAATATGATTAATTCCATGAACTATGCACTTCCTACTTCTAAACTGAGTGACATTAGGAGAATGGGTCTTAGGAAAGAATGAAGTTTCATGTGTGATGTAGTTACAAAGGTTTTTTCAGAAAAGATCAGTAATTTTGATTCAGTGAATATTTCCATGCTTAACATGCTCTACATGCTAGTTACAGATAAGTATTTTAATTTTAGTGACCTTGTTTTATTTGAGTCAGGTTCTAAACTGGGAGAGTTAAATAAAAGAGGTAAGAATGTGTATTATGCTAGATTCCTTATGATGTTAGCTAACCACCTTTGTGAAGAGATTGTGCTTGAGAACCCTAACAACAAATTAGATTGGTGGGTTCAAGAGAGAAGGCTCATTACAAATTTGAACAGGGCCAATCATCACAAGGATGTGCCATTGTTCTATTTTCCTGTAATGCAAGCACCTCAGGTAAGTGAGGTAAGTTCATCTATCCCTACAACTATTCCAACCTCAGCAATTTCTTTGAATTCTAGTGTGGCTATGGCGACTGTGTCAATGACCAAACAGTTGCCTACCCAAGCTACCAAACCTACAATTATTTCAAAATCCAAATCAAAGAAAGCCCCCTCTGGTATCTCTCAAAAGATGCCAGTTGCAAAATCCACTAAAGCCAAAGAGGGGAGTGTGAAGGAGGGTAAGTTAGGTGAGGGAAGGGGTGAACATAAAACAAACCCCAAGAATAAGGTTGGAGAGTTGAGTGAATCCCAGCCTAGCCACACTACAGTTTCCCAACAAACTACAGTGCTTAAAAAGGATAAAAGCTCATTTCTAGCTGCATACTCCCAAAAGAATGTAGTTATTGAACAAAGCTCTCAACGAAGAACACAGGCCAAGAGGGTTAGGGACACAAGCTCACCCCAAATTTATGCCAGAAAGAAGAAATAAAAAACCCTTGAGATGCACAGGGTACACATACAGTGCAAACTGGTGCAAGAGACACAGTCACTGCACCTTCACAAATTCAGTTTGATGTGGCTCCAATAAATGTGGAGTCACGGCCAAAATCTCTAGTTATAGAAGCACCTCAAACACCAAACTCACCAACAAATTCTCCGGATGTGGATATGATACACACATCAATTCCTGATTCCCCTTTTTTAACTCTGTTGGGGAAGCCAAAATCTAGTGCAAGTGAGCATCATCTTTTAGATGATTTGTTGGCTCACTTGCCAATTCTTTCAGGAACAGTTGTATCATCTATGCCCAAAATATCTTCAATCAGCACAGTGTCAACAATAGTTTTTATTCCCATCTCATTCATTTCTACTCTCTCGATGGATATTGCTCATCCGTCGAGTAGTGATTGTATCCCGACGGATAAGCTTGACAGCAGTTATCCGTCAGATAGCAAATCCACTCACTCGATGGATATCACTGATCCGTCGAGTATCTCTGCACAACTTCAAACTTCATTTATTTCAAGTGCAAAAGATTTAGTGGTTGTACAATCACTCTTAGGATTGAGAGAGAAGAGTGTTTTGAGTGAGAGTCTGGGTTGTTCCCAGGAAAAAGGAGAGGAAATGAGTGAAACTATGCAATCCATTTCTTCAGGATTGGCAAAAGAGAGTGAGAGGAGTCCCACCTTAGTAGGTGAAGGTGAGGGTGTGAGGGTGGGGAGCCAGGGTGAGACCCTGATGCAACAAAAGAGAGAAAATGATAGAAATGCAGGTACTGGAGCTATAAGGATGGATGTCATTGCTAGTGAGTCAATAAATGTCCAGGATGCAGACAGGGAAAGACTATCTCAGCATCCTAAAGCTATTATAGATTCCACTTCCCTTGATGCTGAGGCATTTACTCACCCTATTCCAGCTTAACAACTTCTAGCTGAACAGGGCAATGACAATGCAGAAAGGATGCTGAATTTGGTGCATCCCACGCAGTCTATGATGAGAGCTAAGGATGCCATCACAGCTTTGCCTTCTACAACTGGTGATGTGGACTATGAGACTGGTGGTTCAGCTGATTTCTTTGGAGATGGGAGTGGGGATAGTGAGGATAAAGCAATGAAAATAGGGGGAAAAGTAGGCTCAAGTTCAAGATCAGGTATGCCATCATGGGCATTTTCAAAGCATTGTGATGAGCATTACTTCAAGACAACCCTGATACAGCTAATCAATCAGACAAATACTGCTCTTCAAACCACTACTAATGTCAGCACCAAGAAGCTCCTTCAGGCACATCTAGCCTCCCTGCAACTTCAACAAATCCAGGGCTTCCAGCATGCTAGGGATTTAAACACCATGAAGGGTGATATTGAGGAGATGAAGAGGGCCATTTCAGACAAGATAGATTCTAAGCTTCCAGAAGCTACAATGCTTGACATCAAGAGGCAATTAAGGAAAAATTCTGATCTTGCAACCAAGATAGATGCCTTGGATACAAGAATGTCAGCCATGGAAGCATCTTTAACAACTATTCATCTTCATCAAGCCCAACATACAAATTTACTACAAAAACTGGTGGCTGCTCAAACTCCCTCCTCACCTCAACTTGATGATAACAAAAATGGGGAGAAAGGACCAAGTGAGGGGGGGAGACCAAGTGAGGGGGAGAGGCTTCAAATTCAAATCAGTAAAGTAATTGTGCCTTCAATTACTATCTCAAAGCCATCAGTTACAGATAGTATAGATCTGATCAATGCTGCAGCAGCCAATATAAGAGCAGCTGATGAGGAGAAGTTAAGTTTAGTCAACTGGGAGAAGATTGATGAGGAAATACAGAAGAAGTTTGAACTTGTCAAGGTGCCAGTTAAGTCAACCATCCATCACTCTCAAGTCAAGCAAATTAGTGTAAATGAGATGAGCATGAACTATCTGGAAAGAGGACAGCCTTCCTGCATCAAATCTCCAAAGGCTGAAACAATTCTGAAACCAAGGGTAAACTACTCAAAATCATCATTGAAGAACCCTTTAGATACTGTGTATGAGACACCTAAGCCTGATGAGAAGAAGCTTCTGTCAAGATCAATTGTTTTCTACAAAGATCCCGCTGATTCAGCTTCAAAAAGAAGAATTGCTAAGATTTTCAGGAATGGGAAAGAAATTTGTGTGGTGGCTGGACATCCTCAATTTGCTCAAGCAAAGAGAGAAGAAAAGGCTAGATTGAAGCAGGGAAAGAAGCAAGCTACTCTAGATGCTAAAAAGGCTAAACAGAAGAAAGAGCAAATTGCTATCTTAGCCAAGCTACATGCTGTAAATTCATCACAACAAATTCCTGTTCAGCCATCTGAAATTACTGAATCAAAGAAGCAAGTTGAACAACAGAAGAAATCTCCAAGAATTAAGGAATTGGCTAAAAGAACTAAAAGGAAACTAGATATTGTTGACAAGAAATTGGAAGATCAATTTCCTAAGGAATCCACACCATCTACAACTCAAGCATCAAAGCCCTCTGTGGTGTTTGAAGATATCAGGGTGGTGGATCCCTACAGGAATATTCATGGTGAACCTATTATTGCCCAAGGATGAGCCAATAGAATGGGAGAACATACTAATTCCTAACTTCAATCTACAAATCCTTAGCAAGCCAAGAAGAACAAAGTCAAGAGCAGTCAAGAAAGTGAAGCTATCACCTCTCAAATCCAAATATGTAGTCAAAGTTTAGTCTAAAGTCAATAGGGGAGATTACATGTACTTGTGTGACATCAAAGAATTTTCTGATCTAAACCTCTATCTAGATGAACTAGATGAAGTGAGAGGAATTGATGCATACAGAAACCTACCTGAAAGGTTAGTGTTCAAGTACAAAGGAGCAAAGGAGATTCAGTGGCCACTTCAGAGGATCCTTCAAGAAAACCAAGTTGTACTGATTAAAGTTTATTCATCCTTCAAGAAGAACTTTGGGTTCAACATTACTGCAAGAAGATTGGTACTGAAGAAGATTGAGGAGCTAAGGAGTGTTAGAGCTAAAGATGCACTTCCAAAGACTCTAATTATCCTTTACACAGGGAGAAGAGTGCATCTAAGGCCCTACTGGCTGATGGAGTTCATGGATGACAAAGGTGTGAAAAGATTTTTCAGATTAGAAGACCAATTGAGCATATCTAGCAATGAGACTTTTTTGGAAATACAAGGAAAGTTAAATCTCTCAGAATCTGATGAACTGGAATTCCACAGGAAGCTCCAAAATCAGATTGAGGAAAACAACAGAAAGCTTGGAAAGAGATCCAAACCTTCATGGAACTAGATAAATCTGCTCAGGCTAGAGGAGCACCTTGAATATGACTGTGAGCAAAACTTTGTACAATTTTTGTTATTTGAAGCACTTTTCAGTAATATCTACTATCTTTTAAAGTTGTATTTTTAGGGTGTTTTGTTATCAACAAGTATCTCTTAATTTATGGCTACAATTCCAGTAGACATAAGTTGGGGGAGATTGTTGTGTATATGTTGTGTACTTGATGATTTCATGAACTAAACACCTTGGTAGATTTTACTTAGTGAAATTATGTAGCACTCGACGGATAAGATTTATAGTCCCGATGGATGACTCATTATAGTCCCGACGGATGATGACTTATTATCCATCGAGTGAGTAGCTTATGTAACAATAAGTCTGTAGCACATTTCTGCATACACCATTGTATAGATTCTGTAAGTAGTATTCAAGTCATGTTGACTTTAACTAGATATTCAGAATAGGTTGATTAATTGTACATAGATGATGTCTTGTAATTCTTCATAAATGAAATGAAGTAAAGTACCAGATTGCTACCCGACGGATAAACTACAATGAAGTCGGCGGATGATCAACTAGACAATCCGACGGATGATCAATAACTCAACGGATGATCATGAACCCGACGGATAAAGAATAAAAATATCTGTTGACAGTGACAACACAGTCACATGCGTCGAGTGGATGCAAATGGAATGTGGTAGCCTATTCAACTGGGTTTTCGAGAACAAAGAAGCATTGCCATTTCCATGCTATTATGAAGATATTCAAAGATGCGGGAATAGAGTAATGAAGTAGCATTGTAATAGACTAGATAGATTTTTTTATTATCATGTCTCATTACTTTGTAATCTAGGTGATATATAAACCAAGAAGTAGCAACTAAGAAACTATCGAATCTATGATACAAGCAGAGAAACATTTGTAAGCAGAATTCTTAGCATTTCTCTGTATCCTTAGTTGTTCAATTGTTGTAAGCAGCTGTGAGCATTTTGCACACAGGGTTCTCTCGATATATAATATATATCTCTGGTGGAATCATTCAAATCCACCAGAAAGTTTTTAAAGACTCTTGTCCTTAATTACTTGTGTTTTGATTCATTTAAATAACTATTCCGCATTATGCTAATCAATACACACTTATACATATATTCGAGTTAGAACATTTTTATCTCAAGAAAAAGTTTCAAGAATTCCATTCAACCCCCCTTCTGTAATTCTTGTCAAATTGTTAAGGGACTAACACAGTGTTTAATAATATATTCTCTTACCAAGTTGGTAAGGGACCGGGACGTACACCATAGCAAAACGAAGTTATATAGCGTAAGAATAGGTCATTGCAAGAAACATCAAGGGCATTGCTTCAGGAAAGCAAGATGCCAAGAAGTTTATAGGCAAAAGTTGTCAACACATCAGGCTATGTTCTTAACAGAGTGTTAATCAGGCCATTACTCAACAACACTGTAATAACCCCAAATAAATTTTGAACTTTTTGTAACCCTTATGAATAGTGATTTTGCTGATTATGCTGAATAAGAAAACTTTTCATGCCACACTATGTAGGGGTTCTTCTATTGTTATTCTGAGATCTTATTAGTACTCTATATGGTATATAAGTGTATGTAAAGATCGTCAGAATCCAAATTCGAACATTTTGATTTTTCCCGAAAATCCACCAGATACCGAAAGAATTGAGTATAAGGTAACAGGATAAGAAGGATTTAAATTCAAGGATTATAAGAGAGGATCAAAAAAGGAATATAATGTATTAAGAAAGGTTAAGGAAACCTAAGTAATAAGATCCCGGGTATGATCCCTCAAACGATAAACGAGAACGAAAGTTAAGCGAACCGTATAGCAGATCAGCGGTCATTAGCCAAGTAATTAGGAGCTAATCAAAGAGGTTAGTGATGATGATGTCATCAAACCAATAAGAAGAGGACAAGCATGGGAAGATGACATAAGAATGATGACCTAAGCATGACCAAAAGGGAAGGAATTGTTGGATGATTGTGAGCCACACAAAAATCACCATGGTTAAAAGGTAAATAATTAAAAAAAAACAAAAACAACCAACCAAAAAATCATTTCACCAAAAAACACAAGTTGACTTCCCATTTCAAGCTAAAAGCTCTCGGCCTCTTTTCCATTTCAAGAAGAAAAAAACCAAAATCCAAGTTCCAAGCTTCATTAATTAGTGAGTTAATTATCTAAGATTCCTTATGCATAGATATAGCTATCCTATAAGTTTAGGCTTCAAATTCCTTCACAATCTCTTCCTAAAATTCATGGAAGAAGAAGGTGAATAGTGTTTTTCAAGAACTTTAAATTTTGTTCTTGAGTTTTTGTTTAAATTAAGCTTTGGTAAGGACTTTCAAGGGTGATTCCAAGCTCCTTAGTTACTTTTACTCACCAAGGAAGGTATAATCTCTTAACCTCCCATTGTTATTGAATATTAAGAGCTTATTATGAGTAGTATAGTTCATGAGAAGCATGGTGTTTGAATATGTAGAGATTAGTTGGTTTTGTGATGTTTTTGGAGTTGTAAATCTTGGTTATTAGTTAATGAACTTAAGAATAGTTTTAGTTCATATTTGAGATTAATATAAATTGGAAAAC
Source organism: Apium graveolens (assembly GCF_009905375.1). NCBI lineage: Eukaryota > Viridiplantae > Streptophyta > Magnoliopsida > Apiales > Apiaceae > Apium > Apium graveolens. The sequence continues at coordinate 247,804,396 of NC_133650.1, read as the reverse complement.
TTGAGGTTTTGGGGCTGTTGTAGTGATATATGGATGGAGTTTGGTTGTATGGTTGAATTGTGGTTGGTTTGTGGTTGATTTGGAGTAGAATAAAAATTGGTAATCGTGTAAATATAGCCGTCGTAATGTCCGATTTACTGTAGACTGTTTTGTTCTTAACATCAGGACCCGATAACTCACTGTTAGGTTTTGACCATTGCCATGATTAGATATTTCATGTTACGAGCTTCGTTTTGATATGTGGTTCGTTTGAATCCGATGTACGGTTTAGGAGAAACGACCGTTTTAAGTAACGGCGTTTCGCGAACGAACCATTACCACTCGCCTTACTTTGAAACATAGGTTAATGACCTTAAAGGACTAATTGGAGTATGAAACATTTATTTGAAGTGTATTAGGCAGTTGGTAAGGCACTTGCGAAAGAATCGCCTTAAAACCCTTAATGGTTAATTTATTAAAAATGGTGGAGCCGAAGGTACTCGAGCGACTTAAGTGAATCGTTAAGCGCAAAAGTGAACGTTAGGGTCTAATTGGTTAAAGTATAGATTCATAAGCGACTTTGGTTTAATTCCAACTTATATGTTGTTTATAGGTTACCAGACTCGTCCCAAGCCATTTATCACCCCCAGTCGCTCAGGCAAGTTTTCTACCCGTTATACTGTTGTTGTGATGTATACATATGTATATGCATTATCTTGTGATAGATGCATGATGGTTAATTAGAAAATCTTGCGATATATTGGAGCATGTGATATGGTATATATGTATGTCTGTTTCGTAATCTTGATATATATCTGTTGATTCAAATACTTATTAGTCGCATAATACCTATGCTAGAGATAAGCAGTATTTGCGTATACCCTTAGTATAGGGGACCCAAGGTGAACATTTTCTAAAACCGGGAGTCGATGTTCCCGAGTATATTATATATATATATAGTTTTCAAAACTATTAATCGAATAAGGTTTATTTGATAACTTTATTTTATTAATGAATATTATTTTGAATATTCATTCAAGGGCTTATGACTCAGTTTATTTTATTAATGAATATTATTTTGAATATTCATTCGAGGACATATGACTCCGTTTATTTTATTTAATGAATATTTTTTTGAATATTCATTCGAGGACTTATGACTCCGATTATTTACTAATTAATATTATTTATTTTATTAAAGAATAATGTGTCGATAATCAAACTCACTTTTGATTATTCAAATAAAGATAGTACTTTCGTATAAGTATATCTTTGGTTATTTAATATTCATTTCAAGTATAACTTTTAAAACTTCTACTTCAATTATTTTTATAAAGATTATTCTTTATGGGAATATTATTTAAATAATAATATTCAGATATTTTCTAATATATTGGGACTGCTTTATTTTATTAAATCAGCATCACTCCAAATATTCTTAAAAATGTTTTCGAGTCTTCAAAATGATTTTTAAAGGTTAGGGCGGATCCCAAAACTCATTTTTATATTTAAGATCCTCCTTTCGAAGGGGATTTAAATACTCGCTCAAAACCTAAGGGATCCGGCTCTGTGGTGTATTTTATATTCGCAACAAGGTTGCTATTCTGATAAAAGAGTTTTTGATTACTTACCCAACACTCGGGAAGTAAAATTCTCGGAACAAGTTAATCCATTAATAGGCATCGCCTAGGAAATATCGGTGAGTTTTCCTTTCCAACTAGATACGACTTTTTGGTGGAGCCGTATCAACAAGTTTCTACTTGGGGAAAGTGGGGACGAGCTTTACGTTTCAGAGTCATGGATTTCATCTGAACTAGGAGTGGCGTAAGTGGTCGAGTGGCGCCGGCCCAACCTTATTATATTGGCCCAAATGGCCCGGAAGTTCCGTTAAGACGGTCCATTCCTTAGGAGTCCAGTGTTCGGTTGACAAGTAAATCCGACAGGTTCTCCTCTACATGTAGAGAATGGCGGGGTTGCACTACTGCGACTGATCATCGTAAGTGGTCTTCCTGGCGCGACAAACTCCCGTAATGAGTTCATCATCCAGTTGGATATTTCTGCAACACTACCCGGAGCATTTCGATCGAAAGGCTATGAATGGGTGATTGCCGCCGAAGCATTGACAAGGGTCAAACAGTTATAATGGTGTTTCCATTGAATGAAGTATCTCATAACTTCATTTCCTTTAAAATTAATTCAAAGATTGAATCTATTCAAGTCTTAACTTGTGGTCTCATCTATGGGACGCACTTTTGAAACTTATTATACTTTGAACAGTGGTAGTTCAAGTAGATTTCTAAAAATGGTATAAGTATAGTGAAGTAATTGGTAACTTCATCTTCCTTTAAGCTTATATCTGTTGGATTTTAAACGCAGTGGGGGCATGGCAAAACACTTTTACACATATAAAATCCAAATACAAGCATATAAATTGTGAATAAAAATTCGAGGGATCGAATCTAACCTTTTAAAATAATTCGGAGACAACGATCAGAGATCCTTAGCAGTTGCTCCTCAAGTGTGAAGCACTCCACCGATATCCACCAAGAAAACGATGTTAAGGAGGAGGAAGGAAGTGGAGAGAATTGGGTTTTCCAAACTTTTTGGGTTTTCGGGTTTCGATGGGGTTCAAATAAAATTAGGGTCTATAATAGTGTATTTATAGGCAAAATTTTCAGCTGAAATTTTCCCATAATATTATTATTATTATCCCATTTATTATTCTCATTAATAATTAAAACACCTTTTAATCATTAATTCTTTTTCTAGACACTTTAGAAATAATTCTCTCTCTTGATTTAATTTCCCAAAAATTAAATCCTTAATTAATAATATTAAGAACTTTTCTTAATTAATTTATAATCAATTAAATCTCATTTAATCAATTATCAAATTTTCCAATTAATTATTTATTTCAAAAATAAATAATTATTTAGCCATTATTAATTAATTCCTCCACCATTAAATCATTCTCTTTTTATGGTGTGACCCTGTAGGTTCAATATTAAGTCGGTATTAGAAATAAATAATAATAAAACTATTTAATCATTATTTATATAAACTCTCTAATTTATTAAATATGATTAATTAATTAATCACATTTATTCTACATCGTGAGGGATACTTCTTAGCATATCGCGACTATCCGGATAATTTGAATTCACTGCTTAGAATACCAAGAACCTATTCAGTGAATAGTTACCGTACAATAAACTTCTTCTATCCTACAATGTTCCGATTAAATACAAGGCATGGATCTCGTGTCAAGCCTATCTAATTCAATCACTTGCTTACCATTTACTATGCGTAGTTCTATGCAAATTAGAAACTCCTTTCTAATTTCATTCACTCTGGCCAGAGATTCCTGAACTAGCATAAGTGGATCAGCCTTGAACATTCGCTTCCTTCACTGGAAAGGGTAGATCCTTTATTGATCATACACTATCTTCGTGTACAAATTCCTATACCCAGAAGAGCCCTAATAATTGTCCCTGGAGACTAAGAACTAAACCAAAGCATAGTTCAGTGTACACAAGATGACTATGATGACCTCAAGTCTAAGGATACTTGTACAACTATCACTATGTGAACAACTGCTGACACGTGAGTGAACTCCATCAGTTGTTCAGCTGGGCGAGTCATGTTCAGTGAACTTATTCTATAATAAGCACCTACATACTAGCTATAGTGTCACCACACAAATGTCTATGAGAACAGACATCCTTCATAATGAAGCAAGCATAGTATGTACCGATCTTTATGGATTATTAATTACCAGTTAGTAATCCTATGACCAGTAACTATTTAAGTTTAGAGTTATCATCTTTTTAGGTTTCACTATTATGATCTCATCATAATCCATAAAAAGCTTTACTCTAAACTATGGTATATCTTATTTAAACACTTAAATAGATAAAGCCCGTAATAAAAACAAAACAAGTCTTTATTAATATCAATGAAATCAAAACAGATTACATAAAAGTTATTCCTAAATCCTAATACATGATTAGACTTAGGACATATTCCTTTCAATCTCCAACTTGTACTAAAGCCAATCACTCTGGTATCTAATACCCATCTTGTCTTTATGACGATCAAAGTGACTTTCAGAAAGTAGCTTTGTGAGTGGGTCTGCTATGTTGTTATGTGTGTCAACTCTATTTCAATACAATACAAGAAATGTTACCGCGCTCCCACTAACCCTTTTGTAGACGCATGGTTCATCTACGTTTTTGATAAAATCAAACTCTTTGATTGTCTCATCAAAACGAATGTTCCATCTACGAGAAGCTTGCTTTAAACCACATATGGTTCGTAGTAGCTTACACACTAGGCTTTCATTTCCCTTGGAAAGAAAACCATCTGGCTATATGCCATATCTCATAGTCGTAGTAAGCAGCAATCGCAAGCAAAATCCGAACTGATTTTAACAGGGCTACAGGTAAAAGGTTTCATCAAAGTCAATCCATTGCCTTTGTTTGAATCCTTTTGCCACAAGCCTGGCCTTATAGGTCTCCACCTGGCCATCTGCTATAATCTATCTTTTGTATACCATATACATAGATTCCATTCTGGATTTCATGGTACTATGCCATTTTTCTGAGTCAACACTACTCATAGCCTCATTATAGGTTACAGGGTCATCATCATCAATGATCGACAACTCATTGTCATTCTCAATGACAAGGCCATAATACCTCTCAGGTTGGCGAGACACTCTCCCTGATCTATGAATGGGCTGTTCCACAAAAGGTTGTTCAGTCAGAACAGGTGTTTCCACTCGATCTGTAGTAGTTTGTGCTTCTTGAACTTCATCAAGTTCAATTTTGCTCCCACTGTTTCCTTCAAGGATAAACTCCTTTTCCAAGAAGGTAGCATGTTTAGAGACAAACATCCGATGATCGGTGTAAAAGTAATACCCTAAAGTCTCTTTATGATATCCCACAAAACTACATTTTACGGATCGATATTCCAGCTTATCTGGGTCAACTTACTTGACATAAGCTGGACATCCCCATATCTTAACGTGTTTAAGACTCGGTTTCCTTTCTTTCCATATCTCATACGAAGTTTGAGGAACAGATTTTGGAAAGCACCTTATTCAGTTAATATGCTAAGGTTTCCAATACATAACCCCATAGGAATACTGGAAGATTTGCATAGCTCATCATGGACCGAACTATGTCTAACAAAGTTCGATTTCTCCTTTCAGATACCAATCTGGAGGAGTCCACTGGGAGACTATACCATTTACTTTGAGATAATCTAGAAACACTCCATTAAAGTATTCACCACCTCGATCTGATCGAAGAGTTATAATACTATGTTTGGTTGTTTCTCCCATTCATACTTATATTCTTTGAACTTTTCAAAGGCCTCAGATATAACACCCTCCAAATCCGGGGTATAGATTTGGGGCATTATTAACAACAATTACCAACTATACCTGCACAAGCGGAATATAAATATAATAATTACCCCGAACTATCACTACTCAGGATCTTTTAAGGTTTGAGTTTGAAAATAAGAATCATGCACTACACTTTATTATAAACCCAGCTAAATAAAACCTGTCTCAAGAACTCTCTTTATTACAAAACTTTATTCTATCTACAGTTTCACTACACAATCTTTTATTCAAACTACACAAGACTTTTATTCAACCCAACATTACTACTTATCCTGCTACACCTGATCTGGCAATTCAAAGCTCTCTTCGGGAATAGGAAGGAACACTCTTGGTATAAGAGGGTCCCGCTGCTTGACTCGCTTCTTGACTATGCGGGTCCTGATGGGTTTCATTCTCTACCTTAACTGTAAAACAATAGGAGTAACAATAAAAAGGGATGAGCCAAAATTGCTCAACAAGCCTGCAAAAATATATATATATAGTATAGAAAACGAGAAATGAGAGAAACAATAAGCTGCTGGTTGTAACAACCATCTGTATCTGTATATGATAATAATTTGCCAACACTGGCGAGTGCCAAATGAACAAGACTGGAACAAGAACCAACATATGCACTATAACCTGCTGATCAGTCAGAATATAGTGCGGATCTATACCCAACTGCATAGACCCAACCAACATTAGGAGTACTCAGGCAACTATGGCCTATTAAATAATGGTCTGGGTAAAACCCAGCCCGTAAAGTAACCATCCAGTCCAAGGCTTAGCATCCGGAATAATCGGAATGCTATTGATATACCCCAACACCAGGATATACCAGACTATAGGTAACAAGGGTAAAGGAATTGAAATATGAACAGGGAATTCAATAAATTGGGTAAATCAAGAATTGAAATGAAATGGAACAAGTGATAATAAATGGGTAACAGTGTATATGAACAATGATTATCAAAGATAACTGATATGAGAAAAGAATTATAATTCACTATTCTGAATTTAGAATTGGGGAAAAACTTGCCTTGCGCGTACTTAACCTGGTTTAACTCACTGCCTTCTGACCCTAGCTTGCTCTGCCTTGCTAACACTGAACAAATCATGGAAAGATAGGTGTTTAGATAATTTACTACATACGTGTATCTTGAATTGATATCACGCAACCTTATCAGTCTACCCATGCGTTTCTATCTGACTCGCATATATATATACATACATTTATACAGCACATCTATTCACATAATCACATAAAGCACGTAGCACGTAAAGCACATAATTAATTTCTAGATTTATAATTATTTTTAGAATCAATTCTAGGCTTATACCTGTATTACTAGTCTTATCTGATTTTATTATAATTTTTCGGGATTTATTCAGCTCAATTATACCCCTACTAGGACCTACGAACTATCAATTATCACCAAACCACTTTCTTTCAGAAGAAATTATAACTTACAACTATTTTTATTGGATTCGTCTCATTTTTCTGAGTCCAGGGGTCTTCGTTTCGCTCGAATCAGACTAACAGTTGAATTATTATGAATTAAACAAGATTTAATTAATTAATAATTAATTATAATTAAATAATCCTTAATTATATTTTTACATAATTAATTAATAATTATTGTATTTTAAAATAATTAATCCCTAATTATTAGAATTAATTACTATTTATTACAATTATTTACAAATTAATAATACTTACTCGATCAAATCGATTATTTATAAATAAAAATCGATACAACTAACTGATACAATACTTATCGAATAAATAAATATTATTCGAATCATAATTCAACGAGCAACTACTCGTATAAATACGAGCTACTCGCGAATTCTCGAATAACTAACGCTCGAATAATAATTCTTATTATCGAATCACTATTCGCAATATTAACTAATTATCGGATCAATAATTGTATTATTTAATCCTTATTTATTAATTAATTACCTAACTATTAATTAATTACCTAATTATTACTTAATTAGATAACTAATAAATAATTAGATAAATAATTAAATAATTAATTAAATAATTAAATTCGAATTTATAAATTAATAAAATAATTCAGAAATTAATACTATTTTTCAGAATTTAGAACTAATTTTTAATTAATTATTAGAATTTTTAAAATCTGATTTTGATTTACTAAAATATAAATAAATAATTAATAAATCAAAAACACAATTCAGGGAATTGGTTTCAGGTTTTTGGGGATCAAACCCGGGTCGATTTCCGGGTTGGAACCGGGTCGAACCCGGGTCGACGAAGAACACTCCTGGCTGCCCAGAAACCCGACGCCGGCGGGATTTTCCGGGGAAAATCCGGCGAACCAAAACAACGTCCAAACACCACGGTTCCAAGCTGGTTTTGCTTCGTTCTTCACCGAAAACACCACAGGGACGTCCTCCTCTTTCCTTCGTCCTTCCTCCCCGTCGAACCAGACCGGCGAACACGAACAGCGGCGGCGTCGCCGCTTCTCCGACAACCAAGAAACGGACACCAACAGGCACGGAACCGGTGTCGTTCGACTCGCAAAACAACGATCTAACCGCTCGTAATCATCAAAACATCCAACAACAACTCAATCACAAAACCCGAATTCAAGAACTAAACCCGAAAATTACGAAATTAAAAACAAGAAATCAAACAACAAAAATGATTACATAATTGAAAACTACGAATCACAGGCTTCAAAACGAGTACTCACACGTTCGATTTGGATGCCGGAATCACGATCAAAATTGACTTTGATTCTCCTACCCTGTTCTTCACTCAAACCCTAACCCCTTTTCTTTTTATTTTTTTTTTCTGATTTTTAATAGTAATTAACTGAATAATTAATTATAAATCTGGTATTTATATTTATGAAAATAATACCCCTAAATAAAATTAAGGGTCTAATTACACTCCTAATAAAAATATTTGGCCCCAATTTTTATAATTTTTGGGTATTAATATTGAATTTTTAAATATCCAATAAATACAAAATAAATGCTAAAAACTCTCAAAAATTATGAATATTACAAAAATGCAAAGAAAAATGATATATGATAATTTCATGATCATATAAAAATAAAAATGTGATTTTTGTGGGGTTTTTGGTACCCGAAGGGGTCCGGAAAAAGTCATTTTTCGCGAAAAAGGTCAATTGGTAAAACGTCCAGGGGTTCAGAATAGCGATACGGTATAGGGCATTTTTGGCAAAATAGGGCCAATGATTTTGTTTGAAATACGGGCTTTTAAAACATAGTTTTGAGCTGTACAGGTTTTGATATAATATATATAACTGACGATAGAACGCTCAATAAATATCCAAAACACGTTTGGATCAAAACAACCAACACATAACACATAGCAGTTAGGGTTCAACGACTTAACACATTTAATCACATAATAATACACATAATTTATTATTATTATAATATAATACAAGCGTAATTCCTCGGTCGTTACATTCTCCCCCCTTAACAAGATTCTGTCCTCAGAATCTAATTATGCAAATAACTGAGGATACTTTTCTAGCATTTCACTTTCAAGCTCCCAGGTTGATTCTTCAACCACTGGGTTTCTCCATAAAACTCTCACTAATGACACAGACTTATTTCTTAATACCCTCTCTTGCCTATCTAGAATTCTTATTGGCTGTTCTACATATGACAAATCTGCCTGAAGTTCTACTGGTTCATACTCTATTACATGCCTTGTATCAGGATTATACTTCTTAAGCATAGATACATGAAATACGTTGTGAATGTGCTGCATATGGGGTGGTAGAGCTAACTCGTACGCAACCTTCCCAATTTTCTTCAAAATCTCAAATGGTCCAACGTATCGTGGCTTCAATTTCCCTTTATTGCCAAATCTGGTCAATCCTTTCCATGGCGATATTTTGAGCAATACGTGTTCTCCTTCCTGATAGTCCATATCCTTCCTGGCTTGGTTTGCATATCTGCTTTGTCTGTTTTGTGCTGTCTCGATTCGTTTTCGAATAAGATTAATCTTTTCTTTTGTCTGCTGAATTAATTCTGGACCCAAAATCTTGCGTTCTCCAACTTCATCCCAATGCACGGGTGATTTGCATTTCCTCCCATATAATGCTTCATACGGTGGCATTCCAATACTGGCGTGATAGCTATTATTATAAGAAAATTCCACTAGGGGTAAATGTTCATCCCAACTGCCTTCAAAATCGATCGCACAAACTCGTAGCATGTCTTCAATCGTTTGAATTGTCCTTTCACTTTGGCCGTCAGTTTGCGGATGATAAGCTGTACTCATATTCAACTTCGTTCCTAGACATTCTTGGAATTGTCTCCAAAATCTTGAATTGAAACGAGGATCTCGATCCGATACAATTGATACTGGTACTCCATGACGCATCACAATTTCTTTGAGATACATGTGCACTAATTTGTCGAGCGAAAATCTTTCATTAATTGGTAGAAAATGTGCCGACTTCGTAAGTCTGTCAATGATTACCCATATCGCATCATGATTTGTCCTAGTCCTCGGTAGTCCTACCACAAAATCCATCGCTAGATGTTCCCATTTCCATTCTGGAATGTCTAATGGTTGCAATAACCCACTCGGACGTTGGTGTTCTGCTTTAACTCGATGGCATGTGTAGCATTTACTCACCCATTCTGCTATCTCCTTCTTCATATTCGGCCACCAAAAGTTTTCCTTCAAATCGCGATACATTTTCGTGCTTCCTGGATGAATGGAATACTTCGAATTGTGCGCATCTCGCATAATTTCTTCTTTTAATTCTGCCACGTTAGGGATCCAGATTCTTGACGCAAAACGTAAAATTCCTTCATTATCTTTCTGAGTTGTAATCTCTTCTCCTGTTAAGTTGTCATCTTGACTCATCACTTCTTCTTGACAACGGCGAATCTTTTCCAGCAATTCTGGTTGGAAAGTCATAGCGTAGATAGTTTCTGCAGATTCATTGGGAATACGAATTTCGATTTCCAATTTGTCGAATTCCTTGGCCAATTCTTCGCATGAAGTTAACCGATTCAATCTTTCTTTTCCAGCTTAGCGCATCTGCTACAACATTTGCTTTTCCTGGATGATAACTGATTGTAACATCGTAATCTTTAATCAATTCCAGCCATCGACGTTGTCGCATGTTTAGTTCCTTTTGCGTGAAGATATACTTCAGACTTTTATGATCCGTGTAGATTTCACATTTTTCACCGTACAGATAATGTCTCCAAAGCTTCAATGCAAATACAATTGCTGCCAATTCCAGATCATGCGTAGGATATTTCTGCTCATGAGGTTTAAGTTGTCTCGACGCATATGCAATGACGTTACCATGTTGCATCAACACACATCCTAAACCACGATATGAAGCGTCACTGTAAATAACAAAATTTCCTTGCTCGTCTGGCAGTACTAATACTGGTGCCGTCACCAACCGATTCTTCAACTCTTGAAAACTTTCTTCACACTTACTATTCCATTCGAACTTCTCACTTTGTCGAGTTAACTTGGTCAGCGGTGTTGCTATTTTCGCAAAATCTTTAACAAATCTTCGATAATATCCTGCCAAACCTAAGAAACTTCGAACCTCTGTCGGCGTCTTTGGTCTTTCCCAATTCAACACAGCTTCAATCTTTGCTGGATCAACTTGAATGCCTTCTCTGCTAATGATGTGTCCTAGAAACTGCACTTCTTTCAACCAAAATTCGCATTTGGAAAATTTTGCATAAAGCTGCTCCTTCCGTAATATTTCCAATGTCGTTCTTAAATGCGCTGCATGCTCTTCTTCCGTCTTTGAATAGATCAAGATGTCATCAATAAATATAATGATAAACTTATCCAAATACTTCTTGAATATTCGATTCATCAAATCCATAAACGCTGCAGGTGCATTCGTCAATCCAAAAGCCATCACAAGAAATTCATAGTGTCCGTACCTTGTTCTAAACGCTGTCTTTGGAATATCTTCGGCCTTGACCTTTAACTGATGATAGCCTGATCGTAGGTCGATTTTCGAAAACCATGCTGCTCCTTTTAGTTGATCAAATAAATCATCAATGCGAGGTAAAGGATATTTATTCTTGATAGTTAACTTGTTCAGCTCACGATAATCAATACACAGTCGCATACTACCATCCTTCTTTTTCACGAACAATACTGGCGCACCCCATGGGGATACACTTGGCCTTATAATTCCTTTGTCAAGAAGTTCTTGCAACTGCTTTGCTAATTCCCTCATTTCAACAGGTGCCATTCGATATGGAGTTTTCGAAATTGGTTCAGTCCCTGGCGTCAAGTCAATAGTGAACTCGATTTCTCGATCTGGTGGAAGTCCTGGTAATTCGTCCGGAAAAACATCAAGAAATTCACAAACTACAGGAATATCTTCAATCTTCAAATTTCCCTTATCAACATCCCGTACATAGGCTAAATAAGCTTGACATCCTCCTTGACGTAGCAATCTTCTCGTCTGCATTATTGATAGGAATTTCTGCTTTTGCTTCTCACCTTTAAATATTACCGTTTCATTTTCTTCAGTTTGCAATTTCACTCTCTTATTCGCACAGTCAATTTGAGCATTATTACTAGACAGCCAATCCATTCCTAAAATAATATCAAACTCCCCTAACCTAAAAGGTATCAAATCAACTGAAAAATGACATCTCCCTATCTCAATATCACAGCTCGGACATACTCGATCTACTGCAACCTGATCATTATTCGCTAATTTTATGACTAACACTTCATCCAACCACTGAATCTCACAATCTATCTTAGAGATAAAAGCTTCAGAAATAAAAGATCTAGTAGCTCCTGAATCAATCAATACCAAAGCATTTACGGAATTTACAGGGAGTGTACCTGCAACCACATTCGGACTCTGTACCGCTTCCTTCATTGACATGTTGAAAGTCCTTGCTCTGGGCTGATTTTGCTGTGGTAGTGGAGGTGGAGGTAATGCTAAAATTCTTGGAATACTGGCAGCCATTGCAATTCCTCTGCAGTCTTTGGCGATATGTCCTTTTCTCCCATATTAGAAACAAGTAACTTCTGCTTTTCCCATCGGACATTCTCCAGAATAGTGTCCCCTTTGCTTGCACTTGAAACACGTAACATTTAGCTTGTTGCAAACTCCTGTATGCTTTCTACCACACGTTCTGCAATCAGGTATAAGCGGTCGGATAAGTCTCTGCTGAATTGGGGCTGGAAGTCGATTTCCCATCCTCTGATTGTTCTGCTCTAGCCTTTTGAAATTTACTTTTCCCCGAGCTTGAAATCCCGGCCTTTTGTTGAAACGATTCTGAAAATTCCCTGGTCCTTTCTCTTTCTGAGCTGCTTCGCTTTCTCCTTCAATAATCATAGCCTTCTGAACAACAGCCATATAAGTTGTCAATTCAAACATAGCTACCCTGCTACGAATCCATGGTTTCAGTCCTTGCTGAAATCTCTTGGCCCGCTTCTCATCCGTATCCACCTGCTCTGGAACAAACCTTGCCAATTCAGTAAACTTAGTCTCATAATCCGCAACCGATAAGTTGTCTTGTTTCAACTCCAGGAACTTGATCTCCATCTGGTTCTTCATAAAACGAGGAAAATATTTCTCCAAGAAAAGATCAGTGAATCTGTTCCAGGTCACCACACCTTCTTCCAAAGCTTTCTTTGATTCCCACCAGTAATTAGCTTCGCCTTTTAGAAAATAGCTAGCGAAATCTGTCTTCTGCTCTTCCTCAACCTTTACCAATGAAAAAGCCTTTTCCATCTCTTTCAGCCAAGCTCTCGCTTATGTAGGATTGTGGAACCCATAAATTCCGGTGGCTTCACCGACTGAAATTGCTTGAAAGTAGTCGTAGGTGCTGCTGGTGGTATTTGATGTCCTGGATGAGCGGCTTGCTGTAACATCTGTTGCTGGAACTGCTGTTGCTGCTGCTGCATTTGTTGTTGCATCATCAACATCTGCTGTTGCATGAGATTAAACATCTGATCCATCTGTTTATTATTGTTTTGGCCCTCGGTGTTTCCATTCGATGAGTCGGGCTGCGCTTTTCTCTTAGGTGCCATTTTTCTGGTAAATAAATAATGGATCTTATTTAATAACAGTATATTAAACATATATTAAAACAGTCGATTCGAGAAAATAAAATAACTTATTAAATAACTGAATAGATAAAACAGTATGATATGTTTAAAAATTTTTTTTTTTTTTTTACAACATGATCGTGAATAAAACTACATTTGTAAATATGCAATGGTACTGAAATAAATGTAAATGCTTAAATTACTGGAAATAAAATAAAGAAAACGTGCAAAAGATTATCTCATATATATATATAAGTAGAACACCAGCTACAGGTGTCAGTGCTTGATACAAAAACCTATGATATAACAGTCGTACTGCTACTACTATCAGTCAGAGTCAGTAGCTACACTCATACAAACTAGTCATACAATACTATGCTGCCTCTATCTACAAAATATACATAATACAACACTCATTGATCTACTGGTCTCAAAATCCTGGTGGTACGTGGCTCAACTCCTCCTGCACTGCCTCTAGCACTGCCTCGGTAAGTCCCAATGCTCTGCGATATGCTGTCTCCGCACTAAGATCCTGCTGTCTCAAATCAGTAAGCTGCTGCGAACTAACCCGGTGAATATGATGTAGTCTCTCTCTCAGTATATAATCCGGTCGTAATGCTCTGACAGGACCATCCGTCTGTGTCTCATACAATCCAAGGATCTCTCTACACTGGTTCTGCCATCTAATCCTCTCCTCCCTCTCTGCCTGAAAGCGCTGGTAAGTCACGGTATGATGCTCATGAAGATCAGTGCTGGAACCTCGAAAAGGTAATGGTCCATCCACCACGATCTCATCCATAAACTCTGGCTGAGGAAACTGATAAACTCCTGGAACAGGTGCATAAATAGCTAATGGGGCAGGAAATAAGACAGGCTGCTCCATAGGCGCATACACGGGCGGCTCTGCCTCTGGCTCCATCGGTGGCATCTCTGGAATCTCGACTGGTGGCATATGAATCTGAGGCTCTACATCCTCCCACTGCGGAAGATCAACCATATCAGGAATATCAAACATCGGAAACTCTAATGGTGGAATATCTGGTATTTCTGGCTCAACGTATGGAAAATAATCTGCAAAACCTGGTACCTCCGGGGGAAGTGGTATCTCTGGTGCTGGCTCAGGTGGCAATGGAGGTAAGATCTGCTCTGACACTGGGGCTACTACCGGTGCATCCACTGGATCTGTCTCGGTCCTCTCCGTAGATGATGATAAAGAAGCCATCTAATATACATAAAAATAATAACACAAAAACAATCAAATCACAATTCTATAACTCATAACTTCTAATCACATAGACAAACAGTCCTAACACTCTTACTCTCATCCTATCTTATTTTTCCTATCTTATCTTAACCCTAACATTCTTGTTTTCCAAAGGTCAATCCTAAGCTCTGATGCCAACTATAACACCCTCCAAATCCGGGGTATAGATTTGGGGCATTATTAACAACAATTACCAACTATACCTGCACAAGCGGAATATAAATATAATAATTACCCCCGAACTATCACTACTCAGGATCTTTTAAGGTTTGAGTTTGAAAACAAGAATCATGCACTACACTTTATTACAAACCCAACTAAATAAAACCTGTCTCAAGAACTCTCTTTATTACAAAACTTTATTCTATCTACAGTTTCACTACACAATCTTTTATTCAAACTACACAAGACTTTTATTCAACCCAACATTACTACTTATCCTGCTACACCTGATCTGGCAATTCAAAGCTCTCTTCGGGAATAGGAAGGAACACTCTTGGTATAAGAGGGTCCCGCTGCTTGACTCGCTTCTTGACTATGCGGGTCCTGATGGGTTTCATTCTCTACCTTAACTGTAAAACAATAGGAGTAACAATAAAAAGGGATGAGCCAAAATTGCTCAACAAGCCTGCAAAAATATATATATATATAGTATAGAAAACGAGAAATGAGAGAAACAATAAGCTGCTGGTTGTAACAACCATCTGTATCTGTATATGATAATAATTTGCCAACACTGGCGAGTGCCAAATGAACAAGACTGGAACAAGAACCAACATATGCACTATAACTTGCTGATCAGTCAGAATATAGTGCGGATCTATACCCAACTGCATAGACCCAACCAACATTAGGAGTACTCAGGCAACTATGGCCTATTAAATAATGGTCTGGGTAAAACCCAGCCCGTAAAGTAACCATCCAGTCCAAGGCTCAGCATCCGAAATAATCGGAATGCTATTGATATACCCCAACACCAGGATATACCAGACTATAGGTAACAAGGGTAAAGGAATTGAAATATGAACAGGGAATTCAATAAATTGGGTAAATCAAGAATTGAAATGAAATGGAACAAGTGATAATAAATGGGTAACAGT
Organism: Apium graveolens; assembly: GCF_009905375.1. Classification (NCBI taxonomy): domain Eukaryota; kingdom Viridiplantae; phylum Streptophyta; class Magnoliopsida; order Apiales; family Apiaceae; genus Apium; species Apium graveolens. The sequence continues at coordinate 247,788,578 of NC_133650.1, read as the reverse complement.
GTATATGAACAATGATTATCAAAGATACTGATATGAGAAAAGAATTATAATTCACTATTCTGAATTTAGAATAGGGGAAAAACTTGCCTTGCGCGTACTTAACCTGGTTTAACTCACTGCCTTCTGACCCTAGCTTGCTCTGCCTTGCTAACACTGAACAAATCATGGAAAGATAGGTGTTTAGATAATTTACTACATACGTGTATCTTGAATTGATATCACGCAACCTTATCAGTCTACCCATGCGTTTCTATCTGACTCGCATATATATATACATACATTTATACAGCATATCTATTCACATAATCACATAAAGCACGTAGCACGTAAAGCACATAATTAATTTCTAGATTTATAATTATTTTTAGAATCAATTCTAGGCTTATACCTGTATTACTAGTCTTATCTGATTTTATTATAATTTTTCGGGATTTATTCAGCTCAATTATACCCCTACTAGGACCTACGAACTATCAATTATCACCAAACCACTTTCTTTCAGAAGAAATTATAACTTACAACTATTTTTATTGGATTCGTCTCATTTTTCTGAGTCCAGGGGTCTTCGTTTCGCTCGAATCAGACTAACGGTTGAATTATTATGAATTAAACAAGATTTAATTAATTAATAATTAATTATAATTAAATAATCCTTAATTATATTTTTACATAATTAATTAATAATTATTGTATTTTAAAATAATTAATCCCTAATTATTAGAATTAATTACTATTTATTACAATTATTTACAAATTAATAATACTTACTCGATCAAATCGATTATTTATAAATAAAAATCGATACAACTAACTGATACAATACTTATCGAATAAATAAATATTATTCGAATCATAATTCAACGAGCAATTACTCGTATAAATACGAGCTACTCGCGAATTCTCGAATAACTAACGCTCGAATAATAATTCTTATTATCGAATCACTATTCGCAATATTAACTAATTATCGGATCAATAATTGTATTATTTAATCCTTATTTATTAATTAATTACCTAACTATTAATTAATTACCTAATTATTACTTAATTAGATAACTAATAAATAATTAGATAAATAATTAAATAATTAATTAAATAATTAAATTCGAATTTATAAATTAATAAAATAATTCCGAAATTAATACTATTTTTCAGAATTTAGAACTAATTTTTAATTAATTATTAGAATTTTTAAAATCTGATTTTGATTTACTAAAATATAAATAAATAATTAATAAATCAAAAACACAATTCAGGGAATTGGTTTCAGGTTTTTGGGGATCAAACCCGGGTCGATTTCCGGGTTGGAACCGGGTCGAACCCGGGTCGACGAAGAACACTCCTGGCTGCCCAGAAACCCGACGCCGGCGGGGATTTTCCGGAGAAAATCCGGCGAACCAAAACAACGTCCAAACACCACGGTTCCAAGCTGGTTTTGCTTCGTTCTTCACCGAAAACACCACAGGGACGTCCTCCTCTTTCCTTCGTCCTTCCTCCCCGTCGAACCAGACCGGCGAACACGAACAGCGGCGGCGTCGCCGCTTCTCCGACAACCAAGAAACGGACACCAACAGGCACGAAACCGGTGCCGTTCGACTCGCAAAACAACGATCTAACCGCTCGTAATCATCAAAACATCCAACAACAACTCAATCACAAAACCCGAATTCAAGAACTAAACCCGAAAATTACGAAATTAAAACAAGAAATCAAACAACAAAAATGATTACATAATTGAAAACTACGAATCACAGGCTTCAAAACGAGTACTCACACGTTCGATTTGGATGCCGGAATCACGATCAAAATTGACTTTGATTCTCCTGCCCTGTTCTTCACTCAAACCCTAACCCCTTTTCTTTTTATTTTTTTTTTTCTGATTTTAATAGTAATTAACTGAATAATAATTATAAATCTGGTATTTATATTTATGAAAATAATACCCCTAAATAAAATTAAGGGTCTAATTACACTCCTAATAAAATATTTGGCCCCAATTTTTATAATTTTGGGTATTAATATTGAATTTTTAAATATCCAATAAATACAAAATAAATGCTAAAACTCCCAAAAATTATGAATATTACAAAAATGCAAAGAAAAATGATATATGATAATTTCATGATCATATAAAAATAAAATGTGATTTTTGTGGGGTTTTTGGTACCCGAAGGGGTCCGGAAAAAGTCGTTTTTTCGCGAAAAAGGTCAATTGGTAAAACGTCTAGGGGTTCAGAATAGCGATACGGTATAGGGCATTTTTGGCAAAATAGGGCCAATGATTTTGTTTGAAATACGGGCTTTTAAAACATAGTTTTGAGCTGTACAGGTTTTGATATACTATATATAACTGACGATAGAACGTTCAATAAATATCCAAAACACGTTTGGATCAAAACAACAACACATAACACATAGCAGTTAGGGTTCAACGACCTTAACCATTTAATCACATAATAATACACATAATTCATTATTATTATAATATAATACAAGCGTAATTCCTCGGTCGTTACATCAGACTTGTGTTTCATCAAACACATATCCGAATCTAGATCTATCATCTATGAAAGTGATGAAGTATGAAAATCCACCCATGGCTTGCGTAGACATTGGTCCACATTTATCTGTGTGTACCATTCCTAGCAAATTTGCAGTCCCTCTCTCCATGTCTACTAAATGGAGACTGCAGTGCCACTATGAAGTGAGATTTTCATCATCCCTTTTCTTTTATTAGTTTGTTCAATCTGAAGTAAATTATGTCACATTTATACAGACCATTATTTAAAGTACCACGTCCATAAAGAATATTATCTCTAAGAATAGAACATTCATTATTCTCAATAATAAATAAAAATCCAGCCAAATCTAACATGGGAATAATATTCCTCACAATCGAGGGAACAAATAACAATTATTTAAAATAATAGTCTTGCCCGTAGGCATATGTAAATGAAATGATTCTACATCTTCAGCAGCAACTCTTGCTCCATTTCCCATCAGTAGAATCACCTCCTCTTCCTCAAGAGTCCTACTTCTCCTTGGTCCCTGCAACAAATTGCAGATTTGAGAACCACAGGCGGTATCTAATACCCAAGTAGAAATTTGATTTAATGACATATTCACTTCTATCATGAACATACCTGAATCAGAAGCGGTAGTCTCACTACCCTTCTTCTTCTTCAATTCTGCAAGGTAACCTTGCAGTTACTCTTCCAGTGCCCCACCTTGTTACAGTGAAAGCAAACAACTTTGCTCTTGGGGTCTTCAGCTTTTGGTGGAACCGGCGTTTTCTCACCTACTTTCTTCTTCTTGGAAAAGTTCCTCTTCCTTTTCTTAGGATTGGAACCTTCACCAATTAGAAGAACGGAACTCTTCTTAGGGGGGAAATTCGATTCCGCAGTCTTCAACATGCTGTGGAGTTCAGGCAGGCTGACATGCAACTTATTCATGTGAAAGTTCACAAACAAACTGCGAGAATGAATTCGGAAGCGATTGCAAGACCAGGTCTTGGCTCAGTTCCCCATCCATGGCAAAACCAAGTTGTCCAAGATGTTCAATCAAATTGATCATCTTAAGTACATGGTCATTCACAGATGATCCCTCAGACATCCTACAACGAACAGCTCCTTCGATATCTCATATCGAGCTGTCCTCCCTGCTACATCATACAACTCTTGTAGATGCATTAGGATAGTGTGAGCATTCATATGCTCATGTTACTTCTGTAGCTCAATGTTCATGGATGCTAGCATGATGCATTGAGCAACATTTGCATCATCTATCCACTTACGATACACAACATGTTCATCATTATGTGCATCACTAGCAGGTTCAGTAGGCTTAGGTGAGTCAATCACGTATTCCAGCTTCTCAATCCTACGAACAATTCTCAAGTTTCGAAGCCAGTCAGCATAATTAGGACCAGTCAATTTGTGAGCATCTAGTATGCTCCTGAGTGATAGTGCAGAAGACATAATGTACAAAGTAAATCTGTAAATGATAAACACATAACAACACTTAGCAAATATTCAATTTCATTTCAAAACACTATATGAATCGGATCTTTATTCATAAGTGGCTCCCCCTAGTTTTCCTAATTTATTCAACACCCTACATGAAAAATTAAGCATTCATAATGCTAGTGGGAATAGGGATCCTACATTCCATTACACAACCCCGGTTGTGGCACGAAACGCCATGTAATGTTCAATAGGCAGACAACTCTTGTCAGTTACATCTAATGTTATTCCCTAATCAAAGTTTAGCCTCTTGAATAATTGAGTCACGGCTGTGGCACGACAAACTCAATATTCTAAGTCAAGTCTAACCCAACATTTGTATAATTGAATCAGTCCCCAAAGGCCCACGGCTGTGGCACGTAACGACCTTTAGATTCTTATTCAATGTACACATCTCTATGTAATAGACAAGTATTTCTTATTTCGAAATCAAAGCCCTCGGCTGTGGCACGAAACGACAATGATTCAAAAATAAGAACTACTTTCTATCATGTTGGAAGGCTATGACCGACACAAGTCCGTTGTATCATTGGCCAATTACTACTTGATATTATTTAATTTTAGAGGGATTATATTATGTTACAATCATAATCATATTATAAAGAAATTCTTCCTTTGAAATTAAATATTTCAAATCAATAATCAATAATCAGATGATTCCCAGATCGGGTGGAGCATTGTCAAGAGGCGTCACTTAATAACCCTTTCTTACAGATAGAAATTTATTGTTGACAGAATCATCCTTTCTCTCATATCGAAATTCATATTCAATTACGTGTTTCATAAACACAAGAATCTCATGATTGTATTCATAATATTATTCTTAAGGTTATGAAACAATTTCACTATACTAGGTTGTCTAACAAACGCCTTATGTTTATTTAAGTTCACCTAAATCTATCATCGCATGATAAACTAAGCATATATCACATATATCAACATGAATAAACATCAAGGTAGGCATGTTATATCATCTAGCATATAGAACTAAGCATTATACATCTCTATGTACACATGAAGCATTTAAAATCAATTCAAACGATCAAAAACAGCTTTAAAACACTTCATGGAATATAAACAGTTCAAAACTTTTATAGAAACTAAAATTGATCACTCCATTAGATCCGTCTCGGAAAAATGAATCCAACGGTATATTGCACGCCCAAACGGAGTTACGAAACTCCAGAAAATCAATTTTAAAATCAACAGACGGGCTGTAACGCATTACAGGAACGCGTTACAAGCCCTGTAACGCATTTTGGTGATGCGTTACACCCCTTTTAAGCCATTTAAAGGGTGTAACGCATCCCGTGAATGCGCCACAGGTGTGAATGCGTTACACCCCTATTTTTTTTTTTCAGCAGCCGCCTTTTGCTTTCCTCGGAAAACGAGCCGCCTGACACCTGACTTTTCTCCGTCTCTTTGCTTCCGTGCAGCCAGTCAGATAGTACAGCAGATGTACAGATTGATAACAGATATATACATACAAACAATTCATATATATATTATAGTATTTAATTACGAATTTAATTACAAGAACTTCAAAAATTCATAATAAAAAATCTATACATCATAAAATTATGAAAAAATACCCAGACGATTTACAACACTTGTAGAACCCAGAATCAACATGCAAAATTATTCTGAGAAATGATTTCTCATCAGACAAAATTAAACCATGATATAACTTGTAAAAATCATAATTAATTCATACAAGCATATAAATTCTGAAATTTTTACCACAGATCTATATGCATACAACCTATGCTCTAATACCAATGTTGGATTTTAAACGCAGCGGGGGCATGGCAAAACACTTTACACATATAAAATCCAAATAAAAGCATATAAATCGTGAATAAAATTCGAGGGATCGAATCTAACCTTTTAAAATAATTCGGAGACAACGATCAGAGATCCTTAGCAGTTGCTCCTCAAGTGTGAAGCACTCCACCGATATCCACCAAGAAAACGATGTTAAGGAGTAGGAAGGAAGTGGAGAGAATTGGTTTTCCAAACTTTTGGGTTTTCGGGTTTCGATGGGGTTCAAATAAAATTAGGGTCTATAATAGTGTATTTATCGGCAAAATTTTCAGCTGAAATTTTCCATAAATATTATTATTATTATCCCATTTATATTCTCATTAATAATTAAAATACCTTTTAATCATTAATTCTTTTTCTAAACACTTTAGAAATAATTCTCTCTCTTGATTTAATTTCCCAAAAATTAAATCCTTAATTAATAATATTAAGAACTTTCTTAATTAATTATAATCAATTAAATCTCATTTAATCAATTATCAAATTTGCCAATTAATTATTTATTTCACAAATAAATAATTATTTAGCCATTAGTAATTAAGTCCTCCACCATTAAATCATTCTCTTTTTATGGTGTGACCCTGTAGGTTCAATATTAGCTGATAGTAGAAATAAATAATAATAAAACTATGTTATCATTATTTATATAAATTCTCTAATTTATTAAATATGATTAATTAATTAATCACATTTATTCTACATCGTGAGGGATACTTCTCAGCATATCGCGACTATCCGGCTAATTTGAATTCACTGCTTAGAATACCAAGAACCTATTCAGTGAATAGTTACCGTATAATAAACTCCTTCTATCCTACA